>NC_073397.1:31864323-32064323 GCF_028641065.1 Leucoraja erinaceus
ACTCTAATTAATCTACAACCCCACATGCCTTTGGGATGTGGGAAGAAACCCATTCAAGTAAAAGGAGATCGTGCAAACGTCCCACTGACAGCACCCAAGGTCAGGTTTGAACCCAGGTCTCTGGAGCTGTAAGGCAGCGGCTCTGCCAACAACAGACACCACTGCGCGTGTTCGTGAGTCCGGTGCTGTGTGCTTTTAAGCTTCTGCATCTTCTGCCGGATGCGAGCGGCGAAGAAGACACGACTGGTGTGGGGAAGATCAACTTTTACATCTTGCAATGTGGTCATCCTGCATCTTTGCAACACAATGACTTGGGATGAGCTGAACATTTGTTGAGGTCATATTCTATCTTCTATGGCTAGTGGAAGATATTTTACCAGAACGGTTTTGGTTGAGAGCTTGGATTTAGAGATATAGTGCGGAGACATGCACTTTGGCCCACCGAGTCCGCACCGACCAGCCATCCCCGCACAGTAACACTCTCCTACACACACTCGGGACAATTTACAGCTATGCCAAGCCAATTGACCTACAATCCTGTGCGTTCTTTGGAGTGTGAGAGGAAACCGAAGATCTCAGTGAAAAACCCACGCGGTCACAGGGAGAACGTTCAAACTCCGTACAGACAGCACCTGTAGTTGGGATGGAATGCGGGTCTCTGGCACTGTAAGCCCTGTAAGGCAGCAACTCGTACTGCTGTGCCTCCGTGCTGCCCTGAATCTATAAATGTTTTAGAAAACATATACTGTAAATCTATAAATTAAATAATGAGGGATGACTAATTAAGCAGGTGCGGGGATGCCACTATGTACTTAATTCATTCATCATTGTTGAAAACATTAGCGACGCAGTGGTGCTGGTTTCCAATGGTAACTGTGATGGACGCACCACACATCTTTGTCCTCCAGTTCCTGGGGACTTCCGCTGCTGGAAGTTTAGGATTTTGGTGTGTGTGCTTTATCATCACTCCTTACAATGCTATGTACGACAGTGATCGCAACTTCTACTGCAGTGTGGGTGGCCGTTGGCTCGCTAGAAGCCCATCCGCCCCTTGACAGGTCTTGTTATTGGTCCTGCTGGGAGTCCACAGCCCCCTCCTCACCTGGCAGACCAGGTATAGTCGCCGACTACCCGACCATGGAACAGGTAGCACGGGATTACATGGTACCCGTGAAGGGGGGAACTCATCCCGACCTGACCTGCCTTTGTACTGGTGAATACTATTTACCTATTGCAGTCCTTACATTTTAAGTCACAGCACAGTGATTTGATCAGATATTAAAGAAAGCCCTGCTGAGATTATGAACAGGTGATTCCCAAAAGAAATAGTCGCTGAAAAAAAATTCTGACTGTAATTATTTTCCAAGTTCTGCAGAGCCCAAGTTCATTCCATAATGTACTCAATACATGTTTCTACTCTAATTATCTGAATAAATTTGAGCTGAATCACCAAAGTGGAAATAAATGGTTTTGAAATAGAAAAGAAAATCTAATGTAGCAAAGTGTGTTTTTTTTTTAAGTCTTCACAAACTTTCTGACCTAATTTCCAAGTTTATGAAAAGATGATTAACTTTGAATTAATCTAGGCATTTTGAAGCCAGTTTGGGCCCGATTGCATGTGGCTCTAAGTGCAAGGCCGAGTATAATATAACCTGACATTTCAATTTAATTCGGAGCAAGTGATAGCTTGCTAGAAGGGTTAGAGTTTAAGATATACTAATTAACCACATTCACCTGGATATAAACTTCTCATTTATGCTATTAGTAGCTATTCTTCTAATACCGAACCCAACAGAGTGGTGAATCTCTGGAACTCTCTGCCACAGAAGGTGGTTGAGGCCAGTTCATTGGCTATATTTAAGAGGGAGTTAGATGTGGCCCTTGTGGCTAAAGGGATCAGGGGGTATGGAGAGAAGGCAGGTACAGGATACCGAGCTGGATGATCAGCCATGATCATATTGAATGGCGGTGCAGGCTCGAAGGGCCTAATGGCCTATTTTCTATGTTTCTATGTCTCTATTAAGGAAGGGGATGAGGAGGGATTTCTAGAGGGGTTGAATCTGTGGCTGTGGAGGCATAGGCAATGGATATTTTTAAGGCAGATATAGATAGATTCTTGTTTAGTATGGGTGTCAGATGTTATGGGGCTAAGGCAGGAGAATGGGGTTAGGAGTTAGAGATAGATTGAATGGCGGACTAGACTCGGTGGGCTGAATGGCCTAATTTGCTCCTATCACTTATGACCTTATGAATTATGAATTTATCCCTCAAATAATATTGCCAGAAAGATAATCTGGCCATTCATCGCTATGACACTTGATGAAACCTTTATCTGTTTTCCTGCAGCTACTTCCATTAAGCTGACTATATTTTAATTTTTTTGGTCTGTGAAATGCTTTAGAATGTCTTGAGGACATAACGAGGTACTATGTAAATGTGAAATCTTCTTTCTTCCCTAATTTCAGAAATATTCAAAATCTAAAATTGTCCTTTAGGCACAAGAAAGATATAAAATCTGTCACTTAAATGGAAAGGCATCGAAACAAACTTTCATTTTAGTTCTTTTAGTTTTAGAGATACAGCACAGGAACATAGGACAACAGAAGGAAACAAAACGGGCAATACGGGCTGAAAAGATGAAGTACGAGGGGAAGCTGGCCAGGAATGTAAAGAAGGACAGTAAAAGCTTCTTTAGATATGTTAAGGGAAAAAGAATAGCAAAGTCAAATGTGGGTCCCTTGAAGGCAGACACGGGTGAAATTATTATGGGGAACAAGGAAATGGCAGAAGAGTTGAACAGGTGCTTCGGATCTGTCTTCACTAAGGAAGACACAAACAATCTAGTCTACTCCGCCATTCAATCATGGCTGAGCTATCTTTCCTTCCGTACCCCATTCACCTGCCTTCTCCCCATAACCTCTGACTCCCGTACTAATCAAGAATCTATCTATCCCTGCCTTAAAAATATTCACTGACTTGGCCTCCACAGACAAAGAATTCCACAGATTCACCACCCTCTGACTAAAGAAATTTCTCCTCATCTCCCTCCGACAAGAACGTCCTTTAATTCTGAGGCTCTGACCGCTAGTCCTAGACTCTCCCACTAGTGGAAACATCCTCTCCACATCCACTCTAAGCCTTTCACTATTCGAATGTATTTTACAGGTAAGTGTTATTGTACCAACATCAATTACTTCTTATAACCATATAACCATATAACAATTACAGCACGGAAACAGGCCATCTCGGCCCTTCTAGCCCGTGCCGAACACTTACTCTCACCTAGTCCCATCTACCTGCACTCAGACCATAACCCTTCATTCCTTTACCATCCATATACCTATCCAATTTATTTTTAAATGATAAAAATGAACCTGCCTTCACCTCTTCCACTGGAAGCTCATTCCACACAGCTACCACTCTCTGAGTAAAGAAGTTCCCCCTCGTGTTCTTCTGGCTGTTTGTTCCATTTACCCACTTCAGCTTCGGATTAGAGCTTTCCCCTGTCATCTTAAACCTAGTTATTTTCCCCTACTCATCGACGCTACCAAATCCTTTCATGATGGTATACATCACATATCTGTCTCATATAGAAATCAAAATGCAATGAATTAAGAACTTGAAAACTGTAGGGAAAATGCGGATGTAAAGATGTGCCCGGAAGAAAATACTTCATATTGCCGAGTTGAATTTTAAACTATTCACCGGCTCATTTGGTTCTTTTACATTAGAGACTCTGTCAGACAACACGTTAAGATAATGATCTTCTGACTCAGCAGGATTACAATTCATTTTTATTATTCCACAGTCTTTGTCAAAACGATACCATCAAAGAGAAAGCACGTCTCTGACCACTTGTATCTTGATGGAGCTGATCACTGTTGTTGAAGGTGCAGAGAATCATACAATAGGCTCTTTTTACCTAAATGCATAAAGGGAGACAAGAGCTGAGCTACAAATGGATAAGAAAGGAAAATTATCACGCGTAGCACCTCAGCCTCGGTTAGATTCAGATATTCCTTCCATTTCTCCAGTGGTGCATCTTTTGTCATTTGCTCAGTTTTATCTTTTTATTCAAGTTGCTACCCCCTGCTACACACGGCTCCAACATCATTATTACTTTGTTTCACCTCTTTTCTCTTTCTTTCTGATTTTAGTGCAGGCTGGGTGCGTATATGGAACAAACTGCCGGAAGAAGTCATCGAGGCAGGCACAATAACAATAACAACATTTAAAAGATATTTGGACAGGTACATGGATAGGAAAAGTTCAGAGGGATTTAGGTCAAATCTGGGCAAATGGAAATAGTTTAAATGGGGTGTCTTGGTCAGCATGAACTTCTTCTCCTTGCGAATTAAACATAAACCAAAGGAATAGTTAGATATCAAGCCGGGTGTTGAGCAGCCAGGTTGTTGTCTCTGCGTCAATGTCTGCCGGGCCCTGAGCTCCATTTGGTGGGTGGTAGAGCGGGCACCCAGAGATGACATGGTTGGCAGTCTGTTGTTCTGCTCCGCATTCACAGGCTGGGCTCTGGCGGAGGGAGCCCCCATCTCCACACGCTGGCATTGAAACGCCCAACTCCAGTACCAAGTCTGTTCAGTCTGGGGAGGTCAGACCCTGGACAGCATTTATCTGGTGATGAGATGTAGCTGTGTGATGGAGATGAGGTTGCCTTCCACTCCTGTGACCACTTGGTGACTGTCCAGTGTGCGTTTGTCTCAGTTGGCTGGATGGATGCCAGGAGTTGTTTTTTGTGGTGCAAAGGGGTGACGGGGCTTTAGTCAGGGGTGGCCTCTGCTCTCTGCTGATAGCCTGATGGAGGAGGTGATCTGGGTCCATGGCACGACGAGATAGTGCCAGAGTTGCTGCTTGCCTTCGGATCCCTGCAGGTGGAATGCCTGCAAGTACAGGGAGCTGCTCGCCTGGAGTAGGTTGAAGGCACCCAGTGATGGTTCGCAAGGTGCTGATCAGGCTCGTGTCTACCAGGCTAGTATGTCTACTTCTACTCCATACGGGTGCGCAGTACTCAGCTGGGGCATACACTAGAGCTAAGGCAGAGGTGCGAAGAGTTGATGGACTGGATCCCCAACTTGTTCCTTATTGTTTCATTATTATTATTAATGTTTAGTGTTTTCTGAATCATTCGTAACTGTCACTGTATGTCATGTTGTTACTTGTGGGCGGAGCATCAATGCAAATTCCTTGTATGTGAATACTTGGCCAATAAACTTACTTACTTACTGACTTTGTGTCAGATGAGGCCGCTACATGCCATGACCTTGTCGCAGAGACCAGCCAGGTGTTGACGAAATGCAAGCGACCTCTCCAGCTTTACGCCAAGGTAAGTGGGTGTTTGTTAGAGGTCCGGGTTCTTACCTTCCTTGTTGTTTAGATGGAATGTTGTTGACATTGTTTTGCCTTCGCTCAGCTTTAGACGCCACTGTCGTGGGTATACCGCCATAGTCCCCATGTCTTGACTCAAGGAGCTTTCGGTCAGGCAGCATCTCTGGCAAAAATAGATAGTCGACGTTTCTGATCGGGACCCTTCTTCAGATCGATGGATTGATGGATGACATTTGCTATTGCAGCTATAAAGGAAAGCTGTGACATTGGTTTGGGAGATCTTAAATTTAGCAAAGAACGTTCACCAAAATTTAGTTTAGTTTAGAGATACAAAGTGGAAACAGGCCATCCTGGTCCACCTAGTCCAGGCCAAACCATCGATCACCCACACACTGGGGGTCAATTTACAGAAGACAATTAACTTACATAGAAACATAGACAATAGGTGGAGGAGTAGGCCATTCGGCCCTTCGAGCTTGCACCGCCATTCAATATGATCATGGCTGATCATCCAACTCAGTATCCTGTACCTGCCTTCTCTCCATACCCCCTGATCCCTTTAGCCACAAGGGCCACATCTAACTCCCTCTTAAATATAGCCAATGAACTGGCCTCAACTACCTTCTGTGCCAGAGAATTCCACAGATTCACCGCTCTCTGTGTGTGAAAAAAAATGTTTTTCTCATCTCGGTCCTAAAAGATTTCCCCCTTATCCTTAAACAGTGACCCCTTTTTCTGGACTTCCCCAACATCGGGAACAATCTTCCTGCATCTAGCCTGTCCAACCCCTTAAGAATTTTGTACGTTTCTATAAGATCTCCCCCTCAATCTTCTAAATTCTAGCGAGTACAAGCCGAGTCTATCCAGTCTTACAAACCTGCGTGTCTTCCGAATGTGGGAGGAAACCGGAGCACCCGGAGAAAACCCACACGGTCACAGGGAGAACGTGAAAACTCCGTACGGACAGCACCTGTAGTCAGGATCGAATCCGGGTCTATACCGCTGTGCCACAGTGTTGCATTGTCATCATATTCCTTCACCCAAGACGGAAAATCCAGAAATATTATCCTCATACAATGGCTGTTTTTAAGCCACTTCTGAGAGCAACTGCAGAAATCTTTGAGTGGGGAACTCCATCTGCCAATTATTCCATTTCTGCAGCACAAAATGTTCTCTTCATCACCGCCTGCTCTCGCCGACAGTGGGTGGAGAGAATCATTCACAATTCCCACCGCACTAACAACAACACGCACCACACAATGGTTAAGAAAGAACTGCAGATGCTGGAGAAATCAAAAATGCTGGAGAAACTGCAAATTATCTCCAGCATTTTTGTCCACGCCACACAATGGTGGTCGTTTTCCGCGGAGATAAGAGAAAGATTTGTAGAGCACTTTCTGAAAACTGGGACAATCTCAGGAGAAAACTGCGTGACTGCCGTTTATTGAATAAGAATAATGGTACTAATCAGGACAAAAAGCCTTGAAATTGTGGAATAATTATTCACAGGCAACTTTGCAAACAGACTAATGCATTAAATGGTATTGAAGCCATTAGCGTATTCATATGCACTAAGCTTTTGCCAACTGTACAATTATATTGCTATTTACAACGACTCCACACTTACCTCTGTACTATGCATGCTTTATTTCAATCCGTTACTCACCACAAGGACTCGGAATACATGGACTACATTTGCAAGAGTGTTTCAAATAATGGCACGCTAATTAAATGGCCACTCTGAAGGGGCACTTGGACAAATAAGCATCATTGCTTGTACAGGAAGGGTAGATTAGATTGTACTTTCATTACTATTCACTGCCGGCATTTTTCTATTTTGCAAGAATAGAACATTTTTCATATCCTTTTGTGACCTTTCGCAGGACGTGGGTTTCAGTGACAACGCCAGCACTCAATGCCTGTTCATCATTTAGACTTTAGAGATACTGTGCGGAAACAGGCCCCTCGGCCCACCGAGTCCGTGCCGACCAGCGATCACCCCGTACACTAGCACTCTCCTGCACACCAGGGACAATTTACAGAAGTCAATTAACATACAAACCTATGTGTTTAAGAAGGAACTGCAGATGCTGGAAAATCGAAAGTACACTCAAATGCTGGAAAAACTCAGCGGGTGCAGCAGCATCTATGGAGCAAAGGAAATAGGCAAAGTTTTGGCCCAAAACGTTGCCTATTTCCTTCGCTCCATAGATGCTGCTGCACCCGCTGAGTTTCTCCAGCATTTTTGTGAACCTATTAATTTATATGTATTTGGAGTGTGGGAAGAAACCCGAGCACCTGGAAAAGAACCCACGTGGTCACAGGGATCGGACAGCACCCGTAGTTATAGCCCTGTCCCACTGTACAAGTTCATTCAAGAGTTAGTTCTCCCGAGTTTGCCCCGATTCGAACTCGGAGATTTATGGTAATGGCCGCTCGTAAGTACTCGGGGCTCTCGTGGACATTTTTATACATGTTGAAAAATCTTCACGAGTCTTCCCGAGCTTACCGCGTTTCCCGAGTACCTGCCGCTAGCGTTACGAGCCGCTAAGAAACGTCCCCGAGCTCCGACGTACCCGCTCCGTACATTCTACGTGCTTCCACGAGTTTGATTTTTTTTTTTAAACTCGGGAGAGTTCTTGAATGAACTCGTACAGTGGGACAGGGGCTTTCAGGATCGAACCCAGGCCTCTAGCGCTGTAAGGCAGCAACTCTACCGCTGAACCACTGTGCTGTCCAATTACTTTTACTAACCTTAGCTCAGAGCTGGTGAATGGAGATAACTTATACTTTGGTACATGTTTAGTTATAGGATTGTAAAAAATAAAGAATATGTAATTAAAATGAGCTACAGATGCTGGTTTATACCAAAGATAGGAATGAAACACTGGAGTAACTCTGCGGGTCAGGCAGCATCTCTGGAGAAAATGGATAGGTGACGTTTTGGATTAAGCCCCTTCTTCAGAACAAGTGTTTGTATAAAAATAAAGAAGTTTTGTTTGCACAGTTATCAACTGTAAAACAATATAGAACGAGACTATCGGCATTAATCCAAACTCAAAGAAACATCTCCTGCAGTAAGAGCTAGCGGGCCGTATTATTCCCGAGAATACATTTTCTCCCATCACCAGGGGGCGCCGTACGGTGGCAGCCTTGCCAACAGTCTCTCTTTTTGTCTTTCTTTTTTATTTTTAGTGTGTTTTAAAAGTTTGTGTTAATGTTCTCTGGTTTGTTTTATTTGAGGGGGAGGAGGTTCGGGGAAACTTTTTTCAATCTCTTACCTTGCCGGAGATGCGATTGTTTTCCGGGTCGTATCTCCGGTCGCTCTGCGGCCTAACATCATGGAGCTGGCGGCCTTGCTCGGGACTGACACTGAGCCCCACTGCGGGGCCGTGGACTTACCATCAGAGCCGATCCCTTGCCTGGGATCGATGCTCCAACCACGGCCTATGCATTTCACCATCGAGGAGCTCGCAGTCTCGGGTAGAGGCCGATGTCGGGAAGCTCCAAACGATGCGGAATGTTTCGACCCGCCCCGACCCAGGGTCTGATCGCCAAGCACGGGAAATTCCCCCCCCCCCCCGATGCAGGAGCTTGATCGTCCCGACGCAGAAGGCCCGACTGCCGGCGACGGGAGACAAGATCGCCCCGTCAACGGAAGGTTTGAGGCCTCTGACCACGGGAGAACAAAGAAGGGAAGAGATTGAACTTTTTCTTCAGTTTTCGATAGCCCCAATACCCACCCCCTCTCTTCTCTGTGCTCCACCTCGATTTGCACTCATTTCTCTTCTTCCCCTCCCCCTGCTCCCCTCCGTCTACATTCCATTCACAATTCACTCCTCTTCTAACCTGATCTCACACTTGTTTGTCTCTTCATCTCTGGCCTTTGTCCAACTATCTACCTATCAACCGACCCTCATCTGTATCCACCCATCACTCATCAAGCTTTGCCTTACCCCAACTAACTTTCTTCACCCCCCACCCCCCCACACCCCTCACCCCCTCCTCCCACAATCGGTCTGAAGAAGGTTCTGACCCAAAACATCATCTATCCACGCTCTCCAGAGATGTTGCCTGGCCCGTTGAGTTACTCCAGCACTTTGTGTCTTTTATTGCATAAATACGTGGTACTGCACCTGCAACTGCTCAGACAGGAAGGCTCTGCAGAGGGTAGTGAGGGGAGCAGAGAGGATCATTGGCGTCTCCCTACCCTCGGTACAAGAACTGTTCCAGAGCCGCTGTCTGAAAAAAGCTCTGAGAATAGCTAAGGACAAACTGCACCCCCTCCACACACACCTGGATCTCCTGCCATCAGGCAAGAGATACCGTAGCATCAAAGCCCGGACTACCAGACTGCTAAACAGCTTCCTGCCACAGGCTGTGAGGCTGCGAAACAGTCACTCTGTACTCACAGTCACTTGATTCTGCGGCTTTGCACTGACATTTTAATAACTCTGGCACTGGCCACTCAAATCAGCTGCCCTGGACATTTTAATGATTGGTTTTACTGTATTTTAATGTTGCTGTTTTACCTGCTTTTAACTATTTATACTGTTTCATCAGGGACTGGATTGTTTTTACTGTTATTATGTGTGAAATGTTTTAAGTTTCATGTGTGATGCTCCGGTATTCCCTGGGAAACGTCTTCTCATTTTGCACTGTACAACTGTTGCTTTGCAAGATGACAATAAAGGTTGATTGATTGATATTTTTGTAAATCAGCATCTGCAGTTCCTTGCATCTCCCCATTCCCTAATCATCAGCTCGAGCACCTAAACATCTTTGCACCTTTCCTGTATTTTCTAGTAATGGTGTGTGGAAAAAATAAGTAATTATTGACTAGCCGTCAACGAAGACAAATAAAATATTGGTCAAACAAAATACCATAAAAGTTAATCGGTGCTGTCAAAAGAGAATTGGTAAACCCGAATGAATGCAGAGGAATGAGACCTTAAATATACAGTATATCCACTCGAACGTGGATTAGAATCGATGAGCCAAATAGCCTCCTTGTCTGTGGTGGCCAACATACACTTCAGTCACAACATACCAGCATGTCTTGCTTTTTGAATAGAGTGAGTAAGATGATTCTGGGGAATGGAACTAGATTTATGAAGTTATTGACAGACCTCAATTTACTTTTGCTCAACAAGGAGAATTCATTAGATGAAGTTTAGTACAGTTTAGCGTAGTTTAGATGGGACATGTGGCCGATATGGGCAAGTTGGGTCGAAAGGCCTGTTCCCATGATGTGATACTCTATCGGATGTAATACTACAGCACAGTTCATAGTATGCAGTTTAGTTTAGTTTAGAGATACAACATGATAACAGGCCCTTCAGTCCACCAAGTCCATAATCTCCATACACTAGCACTCGCCTACACACTAGGAACAATTTGCAATTTTAACCAAAGCCTATTAACCTACAAACCTGTACGTCTTTTTGGAGTGTGGGAGGAAACCGGAGCACCCGGGAAAAACCCACGCGGTCAAGGGGGAAACGGAGAAACTCCGCACAGACAGCTCTACCGCTGCGCTGTCGTGCTGCCCCAGTTCTGGTCGCCCAGCTATAGGAAGATGTCATTAAATTGGAAAAGATGCAACAAAAAGATTCCCGAGGATGTTAATGGAACTGGGCGCTCTGGTTTCCTCCTACACTCCAAATACACACAGGTTTGTAGGTTAAAAAGCTTTGGTAACTTTGCAAATTGTCCCGAGTGCGTAGGATAGTGCTAGTGTATGGGGTGATCGCTGGTCAGCATGGACTCAGTGGGCTGAAGGGCCTGTTTCTGTGCTGTACCTCTAAAGTCAAAATTGTAAATGAGGTAGTTAAGGCAGATACAATAACAAGATATTTGAAATATATTTGGGCTGGTACATGGATAGGAAAGCTTTAGAGGGTGTGGGCAAAAAAAGATTCCCGAGGATGTTATTGGAACTGGGACTGGGGGAGACGCAAGTTATATGGAACGTCAGGTTAAGAAGCTTGGGCTGTTTTTTCCTGGAGTGTAGAAGGCTGAGGGCTGACCTTTTATAGAGAAATATAAAATCATGAGGGGCACAGATATGGACACAAGTAATACACAGTTGAATTATCCAAATTGAAAAACAAAAGGCCCAGCTTATAACCAGAAAGGAAAGGTTTGTGAAATATGCTGTTTACTTCAATTTGCTGTTCTGATTAAAAACCACTTTCACAGACACAGTGAACCCATGCAGAAACAGTCAGTTGCTTAAAGTCGCAATAAATGCCTGTGAATGAGAAGAACAGACTGTGGCAATTATCTAGGTTGAGCCACGATTCCTGCAACAAATTTGAGCATGTATTTTACACCTGTTTTCCAAGAAGACTGTGGTGATTATCTCCTGCACGCCAGCTCTCGACAAACCCAAGCATTCAAATTTGTAATTGGAACATGCGGTCTCTTTCGATGAATGATGCAAGTTTGTCTTTTCCGTCACTAAACCTATTTTCAGAATTTTATAATAAATCTCCATGGTGGAGTTCACCATCTTCACGTTGTGCTAGCTAGCGTTTGCAAGTTCCCAATTCAGTTCAGTTTATTGTCATGTGTACCGAGGTACAGTGAAAAGCTTTTGTTTGAAGAAGGGTTACGGCCCGAAACGTTGCCTATTTCCTTCGCTCCATAGATGCTGTTGCACCCGCTGAGTTTCTCCAGCACTTTTGTCTACCTTCGATTTTCTAGCATCTGCAGTTCCTTCTTAAAAGCTTTTGTTGCGTGCTAACCAGTCAGCGGAAAGAGAATACATATTGTTCTTGTGTATGGCGTGCACAGCCTACAGTTGTAGGACAACTTGTTTTATTTGATCTTATTTGATTGTGCACGCCAGGTTGAAACAGGACGGACCACGTGAAGGTTGCAATCTCCCACCCCAGACAATACATGGTTACAATCGAGCCATTCACAGTGTACAGACACATGATAAGGGAATAACATTTAGTGAAGGATACAGTCCGAGCAAAGATAGTCCGAAGGTGAACAATGAGGTAGATAGTCGTTCAGGACTGCTCTCTAGTTGTGCTAGGGTAGTTTAGATGCCCGATAACAGCTGGAACGAAACCGTCCCCAAAATCTGGAGGTGTGCGTTTTCACATTTCTATACTTTTTGCCCATTTGGAGAGGGGAGAAGAGGGAGTGACTAGGGTGCGACTCGTCCTTGATTATGCTGCTAACCTTTCCGGGGCAGCGTGGCTCTTATGGGGAAAACTGATGGAATAGCAATTTTTAATTGCATTTAAAGCACTTGTTAAAAATGGAAGGTTGGGAAAAGAAGTCAGCTGACAGGTGAATTGGGGGAAAAAATACACACCATGTTCAAGTGTTAAGGGCTGTCCCACTGTACAAGCTAATTCAAGAACTCTCCCGAGTTTAAAAAAAAAATCAAACTCGTGGTAAGCACGTAGAATGTACGGAGCGGGTACATCGGAGCTCGGGGACGTCTCTTAGCGGCTCGTAACGCTAACGGCAGGTACTCGAGAAACGCGGTAAGCTTGGGAAGACTCGTGAAGATTTTTCAACATGTTGAAAAATGTCCACGAAAGCCCCGAGTACCTACGAGTGTCTATTACCGTAATTCTCCGAGTTCGAATCAGGGGAAACTCGGGAGAACTCTTGAATTAGCTCGTACAGTGGGACAGCCCCCAACACGATGCTTCTGATTAATATGTCATGACCATTAATAATACATTGAAGAAAGGCATACACAACTTGCAGTGGAAAACTCCCCATTTTCTATCACTTTGATAATAATTAATAAGTTCATGTGATAGGAGGTGAATTAGGCCATTGAGCCCATCAAGTCTACTCTGCCATTCAATCATGGCTGATCTATCTCCATTCTTCCTAACCCCATTCTCCTGCCTTCTCCCCATAACCCTTGACACCTGTACTAATCAAGAATCTGTCTATCTCTGTCTTAGATACAGTATACCCATTGATTTGACCTACACAGCCACCTGTGGCAATGAAATCCACAGATTCACCACCCTCTAAAGAAATTCCTCCTTCCTCATCTCCACCCTAAAAAATGTCCTTTAATTCTGAGGCTATGACTTCTGGTCCTAGACTCTCCCGCGAGTGGACACACGTCCTCCTCTCCACATTCACTCCATCCTGGCCTTTACAGGGCATTCAAGAACGCATTCAAATAGACATTTCTCCTAGCCTACTCCGAAAGGCTTCAGGGAAACTCTTGCCACTAAAGAGAGCTGATTCCCAATAGAGAGATAACGTTAGGACTTAATAATTCCATCACGTTGATAGAGAAGTCCGCACACTGCTGATCTTGTGCTGTTCGCTTCAATGACAAAATAATAATGGAGCATTTTCTATTACAAAAAATTGGGAGATAACAGTTAATGGTGGGTCAGCAGACCCGCTCCCTGCAAAATTGATTTCTAATTAAGCATTTAAAGCTTTTGACGTGTCTACGGTTATGTGAAATCTCTCTCAAGGTAGCTCAGTCAGCAAAGAGATACATTTAGAAAGAATTCACATGACTGTTGACAAAGTGAACTTACAGCTTGGTGCCTGATGTTCTTCTTATTATGTAGAGTTGTTGGCGTTGACATGTTGGCCCTTCAACCCAACTTGCCTATGCTAAACAAGATGGCCGCTTCTTGGCCAGTCCAACCTGCCTGCATTTGACCCACATCCCTCTGCACCTTTCCTATCCATCTTCTGCTCCATGTGTCTTTGGTATGTTGTTTAGTTTGGGTTAGTTTGGAGATACAGCGCGGAAACAGGCCCTTCGGCCCATCGAGCCCTCGCCGACCGGCGATCCCTGCACACTAACATTATCCTACACACACTAGAGACAAGTTACAATCATACCAAGCCAGTTAACCTACAAACCTGTGTGTGTCTTTGGAGTGTGGAAGGAAACCAGAGATCCCGGAGAAAACCCACGCAGGTCCCAGGGAGAACGTACTGTATAAACTCTGTACAGACAGCACCCGTAGTCAGGATCGATCGACGGTATGAGGCAGCAACTCCAGCGCTGTGCGAGTGCTGTCCATGTACCTGCCTCAACTACCTTCCCCGACAGCTCGTTCCATATGCACAGCACCCTCTGTGTGGAAAAGCAGTCTCTCAGTTTTCTACTAAAGGGCCTGTCCCAATGTACGAGGTAATTCAAGAGCTCTCCCGAGTTTAAAAAAAAAATCAAACTCGTGGTAAGTACGTAGAATGTACGTAGCGGGTACGTCGGAGCTCAGGACGTCTCTTAGCGGCTCGTAACGCTAACGGCAGGTAGTCGGGAAATGCGGTAAGCTCGTGAAGATTTTTCAACATGTTGAAAAATGTCCACGAGAGCCCAGAGTACCTACGAGCGGCAATTACCGTAATTCTCTGAGTTCGAATCTGGGGAAACTCGGAGAACTCTTGAATTACCTCGTACAGTGGGACAGGCCCTTTAATCTCTTCAGAAATTCTCCAGATTGTTACAATTGAAGCTGTGATTGTAGTTACGACTTTGTACTTTGTAAACGCCCTTTATGGGCGACTAATTGCATGCCTTGGTTACGCGAGCAAGGAATTTCACTGCAACTTGTCACACGTGACAATAAAGTATTCAATTCAATTCAACGTGGAAACTCCACACAGACAGCACTGGAGGTCAGGATCAAATGCGGGTGTCTGGCGCTGTGAGGCAGCAGCTCTACCCGCCGTGCCACCATGCTGCCCATTTGATCATCTGCTATAAATACTTTCGAGGGACTGGACTAGTGGTGGCTGATGGGAGCTGGGAACTCAGATAAAGAAAAGACTCCAGAAAGTTCCACAAAGGGAAAATAAAAAAAAACATGTAGGTGGCATTTTGTTGCATATCTTACCTTATGAATTGTTAATGCCATCGTGTACACGTATATCAATTGGTTTGACATGTTGTCGGAGAGCAGTTGACAACACTGTGACAAGTGCTTTCATAAACCATCACCCAGCAGGTCTTTGCCATCAACACTTGCCTGATCGACCAGGCTGAAGCGTGGGATCATAAAACAAACTTGTCACTCTCTGGTAGTAAATGTTGTGGAGAAGCTGAGTGGCTTCACAATCACGGGCAGATTCAATGGCGGCAAAACAATGACTCGTGTCAAAAGAAATGGGGTCACTATTCACCGCCATTCAACACGGAAGGAAAGAGGTCGTCATGGAGTTCAAACTGCCGTTCAACGGTGTGGGGGCGGCACGGTGGCGCAGCGGTAGAGTTGCTGCCTTACAGCGCTTGCGGTGCAGGAGACTCGGGTTCAATCTCAACTTTGGATGCTGTCTGTACGGAGTTTGCACGCCCCCCCCCACCCCGTGACCTGCGTGGGTTTTCTCCGCGATCTTTGGTTTTCTCCCACACTTGCAGAATAATGAAAGGCATAGATAGAGTGGATGCGGAAACGATGTTTACACTGGCGGGTGAGTCCAGGACAAGAGGCCAGAGCCTCAGGATTAAAGGGCGCTCTTTTAGAAAAGAGGCGAGGAAGAACTTCTTTAGTCAGAGGGCAGTTAATCTGTGAAACTCATTGCCACAGAGGGCTGTGGAGGCCTAGTCAGTGGATATTATTAAGGCAGAGATAGACAAATTCTTGATTAGAATGGATGTCAAGGGTTATGAGGAAAAGGCAGGAGAATGGGATTAGGAGGCGGAGATCAGCCACGATTGAATGGTGGAATAGACTCGATGGGCCGAATGTCCTAATTCTACTCCTATAACTTGTGAACTTGTTTGTAGGTTAATTTGGCTTGGTATAAGTGTAAATTGTCCCTGATGTGTGTAGGATGTGTGGGGATTGCTGGTCGGTGTGGACTGGGTGGGGCCGAAGGGCCTGTTTCCACGCTGCATCTCCAAACTAAGCTAAACATGCGAAGTAATATTACGTAAAAGAGCTGAAGCAGCTCAGCGGGTCAGGCAGCATCTGTGGAGGGAATGGACAGGCAACGTCTCGGGTCAGGACCCTTCTTCAGACAGACAGGCTTCATAGTATACAGGTATTAATTATAGGGAGACAAAATAAATTATTCCACACTCCCAGTCCCATTGACTGTAATGAATTGAAAATAGCAGGTTGTTACCCTTGGTTTCTCATCATCACTTACTCTCTGTAAGTGCTGCTGCTCTTAAATAGCTCAGGAATGTGGATTTAGTCCCACTGTGTTAACATTTGCTGCTTTTCTCTTCGGAAGCAGAGAAGATGTAATGATAGTGCTTTGATTAGCAGAGGCAGGCACCTGGAGATTATTGTGCACAATTGCAGCAGCTGCAGTTAAAGTCACTCACGTTGCATAATTAAGTTGTGCTTTGTGCAAAAGTGGTCATTATTATTTTGCTCACATATATTTTACTCAATAAAGATTGTAATTTTTATTAAAGGCCTTTTATTTTCAGCAGCGGAGAGGGGAAAGTCGGATGTCTTCGATGCAAAGGAAGACATTTTACCTGCGGTTTTAGCTGGAGTTTAGGTATACAGCGCGGAAACAGGCCCTTCGGCCCGTCGAGTCCTGCACGCTGTCTTACACACATGAGGGAGAATTTACAAACCTGCACGTCTTTAGAATGTGGGAGGAAACCGAAGCGCCCAGAGAAAGCCCACGTGGTCGCAGGGAGAACGTGCAAACTCCACACAGACAGCACCCGTAGTCAGGATGAGAGGGGCAAGAAAGTGAGACGGCGAGCACCAACTATTTCACACAGAGGGTGGAGGGTATATGGAACGAGCTGCCAGAAGCGGGGCACAGTGGCGCAGTGGTAGAGTTGCTGCCTCACAGCACCAGAGAGCCGGGTTCGATTCTGATTACAGGTGCTGACTGTACGGAGTTAGTACATTCTCCCTGGGACCACGTGGGTTTTCTCTGGGGGCTCCGGTTTCCTCCTACACTCCAAATACATACAGGTTTGTAGGTTAAAAAGCTTTGGTAACATTGCAAATTGTCCCGAGTGCGTAGGATAGTGCTAGTGCTTAGGGCGACAGGTGGCGCAATGGGCTAAATGTTCGGCTGGCGACCGGAAGGTAGCCGGTTCGAATCCCGCTTGGAATGCATACTGTCGTTGTGTCCTTGGGCAAGACACTTCACCCACCTTTGCCTGCGTGTGAATGTGTGTGAGTGATTGGTGGTGGTCGGAGGGGCCGGAGGTGCAGATTAGCAGCCACGCTTCCGTCAGTCTGCCCCAGGGCAGCTGTGGCTACAGAAGTAGCTCACCACCACCGAGTGTGACTGAGAAGTGAATGAATAATGCGATGTAAAGCGCCTTGAGTATCTAGAAAGGCGCTACATAAATCCCATCCATTATTATTATTAGTGTATGGGGTGATCGCTGGTCAGCGTGGACTCAGTGGGCTGAAGGGCCTGTTTGTAAAGTCAAAATTGTAAATGAGGTAGTTTAGGCAGATACTATAACAAGATATTTGAAATATATTTGGGCTGGTACATGGATAGGAAAGCTTTAGAGGGATGTGGGCAAAATGCAGGCAGGTGGGACGAGCGTAGATGGGACATCTGGGTCAGCATGGATAAGTTGGGCCGAAGGGCCTGTTTCTGTGCTGTATGACAAGGAAATACTCAATTTTAAGCAAAAATTGAAAAAATAGCAACGTCAGCAGATGTAACTCCTGCAAATTTAGTTTATCATAGACTATCCTGTTTGTTCTCTCCTCCCCTTCTAGTCTCTGCATATTTTCTTTCTAACCTTATCCCGTTGCAATGAAAAACCATTGATTTAGTTTAGTTTAATTTAGTTTACAGATACAGCGCGGAAACAGGCCCTTCAGACCACCGGGTCCCCGCCGACCAGCGATCCCCGCACATTAACACTATCCTACACACGCTAGGGAAAATTTTTACATTTACCGAGCCAATTAAACTACAAACTTGTACGTCTTTGGAGTGAAACCGAAGATCTCGGAGAAAACCCACGCAGGTCACGGGGAGAACGCACAAACTCTGCACCCGGAGTCGGGATTGAACACAGGCCTCCGGTGCTGCATTCGCTGTAAGGCAGCAACTCTACCGCTGCGCCACCATGACCGCCCCAAATGAAACTTTGAAATGATCTTTGATCTGAAATGTAACTTTGTTTTTCTACGGGTGCTGCCTAATTTTTTACTTAGTAATTTTCCACGAGTGCTGGATGAGAGGGGATCTTATTGAAACACGTAAGATTATTAAGGGTTTGTACACGCTAGAGGCAGGAAACATGTTCCCGATGTTGGGGGAGTCCAGAACCAGGGGCCACACAGTTTAAGAATAAGGGGTAAGCCATTTAGAACGGAGATGAGGAAAATCTTTTTCACCCAGAGAGTGGTGAGTCTGTGGAATTCTCTGCCTCAGAGGGTGGTGGAGGAAGGTTCTCTGGATAGTTTCAAGAGAGAGCTAGATAGGGCTCTTAAAGATAACGGAGTCAGGGGATAAGGGGAGCAGGCAGGAACGGGGTACTGATTGTGGATGATCAGCCATGATCACATTGAATGGTGGTGCTGGCGCGAAGGGCCGAATGGCCTAATCCTGCACCTATTGTCTATTGCTGCCTAACCGCGATTTCTAACTGTCTTCCCTAACTAATCTCCGACTTATTCTATTTACTGCCTTATGAACCATGCGACATATATATAGTCTAGATGTGTGATTTATCTACTTCAAGTACTCTCAGCCTTCTCACTTCTTCCTTTTTATCTATTTTGTTTAAATCTTATTCCATTATCCCAGCAACCTGATTTACCTCAGATTGACAAATCTCTGGTCCATAGTAAATATTCTCCCTATGAATATGAAGTAAACAATTTCTTCAGCATTGCTGTATCTTTTGTGCAACAGCTATGCACTGCAATTCTCTATAATTGTCAGAAATGCTGTGGCCACAGCACAAATGGACTCAAAATACATGTATTCAAAATATAATGGGGTTGATTCTTTAAGAAGCTGTTTTTGATAGATCATCAATCTTCTCAAATTACATTTTAATATATTCCTGAGTGAATCATATCCCATAAAAAAAAGTATCCTTTATGGGAATGTTTAGACACATGAGGTCCACATCAAAGGTTAATAGATGCACTGCTCAAGCTATTATGATTAGTAATGACATTTACAAAGTATGTTCTTACCTGACCTTTGAAAACCATGAGCAATATTTTTGAGGATATTTAAAAAAGATAATGTATATATAATATTTTATTTTGTCTATAATATTACTCAGATAAGTGTCTCAGCTTCGAAGTTAAGTTCTCACCAAAGTAATGGTGTAGCTGGTAGAGCTGCTGCCTCACAGCGCCAGAGGCGAGGGTTCGATCCTGACCTCGGGAGTTTGCTAACTCGTGTGGGCTTCCTCCGGGTGCTCCGGTTTCCTCCCACATCCCAAAGACTCGTGGGTTTTATAGCTTAATTGGCCTTTGGAAAATTGACCCTAACTTGTGTGTGGGGAGTGGTCGAGAAAGCTGGATAATAGGAATTGGTGTGAACGGGTGATCGATGGCCGGCATGCACCCGCTGGGCTGAAGGGCCTGTTTCCGCGTCGTATCCTGAAGCTAAAGTAAATGGTTACTGCAAAGCAGGGAGTCATTTCACCCACTGAGTTTATATGAAAGAGAAATCCAGCTGATCCCTCTCCTTACACTCATATCTGGAAGAGGAAACACACATGCAGAATGCCACGTCTTGTTCAACTATTTCTAGTGCAGGCAATGACAAACTCAGCATTGCAGATTCATGATAGGAACAGAATTAGGCCATTCGGCCCATCAGGTCTACTCTGCCATTCAATCATTGCTGATCTATCTCTCCCTCCTAACCCCATCCTCCCCATAACCCCTGACACCCAGCTGTACTAATCAAGATTCTATCTAACTCTGCCTTAAAAATACCCACTGACTTGGCCTCCACAGCCCTCTGTGGCAAAGAATTCCATAGATTCACTACCCTCTGATTAAAGGTATTCCTCCTCATCTCCTTCCTAAAGGAACGCACTTTAATTCTGAGGCAGTGACCTCTGGTCCTAGACTATCCCACTGATGGAAACATCCTCTCCTCATCCACTCCATTCAGGCCTTTCACAATTCATGGCATTTGATGCAATTAATTACATTATGGAAAGTGGAGGTGAAAAAGCTACTTATTTTAACTACTAAACCAGGTTCGCTTCTTAATAAACAGACACCACACACTGTTTGGTAGACCAGTTCAAAACTTTACTTAACATCGGCCGATGGAAGGGAGGGAGAACTACAGTCAAGTGACCAACCCAGACACTTGACTGTGCTCAGTCACCTTCTCTGAACAACAGAATTACATTGCCTTAAATAGGGTTTTTTCCCCTTAACACCTTCCACAGACATTAATCATGTCAGAGGTACAGGAAAAGGTTTCCACAGAATACATCACATCAAACCTTTTGTTTACATGGTACAAGATATACTGAAAACATTGGCTATTTGCTTTATCTCCAAATAGACCACCCCTAGCTCTTTTCACTGCTTCCTCTGTCATTTGGTCCCTCATAAACATAGGTTATTTGTTTACAAAGATGTGACTGTTTATTTCTCTCTTCCTTTATGGCCTGCTCCCCATAAACATTGGTTTATGGCATCTCACTTCAAAGATTTCTCTTTAGCTCCTTCACTTGGGAGACAATGTTATCTCTCACACCCCCCAACCTGAGGAAAGCCTAATTTGACACTAAATATAAGCTGTAAGCTAGCCCAGAAACCAATTTAATATTTTTAACTAAAATTCGGCTTCATCATTCCATCCTTTTATCAAAATTTTGATAACAACTACAGTCCTTGCTGAGTACATACGAAAGACCATAAGCATCTCATCAGACAAATTAATAGTACACTAGTAACCCAATCAATTCATAGTGGACAATCGTTTCACAAGTCCCTCCAAACATTTTAAATGGCCACCAACCTCCCCCGGACGTGACACTATAATATACTACCATAGGACAGGAAAAGGATCATAAAAATTGCTCAGCCTTTATTCGGCTTCATTTGGAATTCCCTGTGTGCTGGTGTAACTGGTTCATGCTTCTCTTGTGTGCACTGCATTTGCAACATAACAATGCCCTCTCACAAATATACTGTTTCCTTAAAATACACCAGTGCCTTGGTTGTGGCAAAAACAGGTAGATTTAACTGGCCTTTGCAGACTTCTTACTGTCTGTAGTCAGGGTATCTTTGCTGTGCTTGTCATGTTTGACTTCAATCTTGTTTAAAAGGAGGTGTGTACCATCCTTTAAATGTGTTTTAGTCCGCAAGTTTGCCATTCTGAAGAAAGTTCAGTCCATGTGGGCTGGGCCACCCCAGAATAAAGGAGCATCAATAGCCCATCGTCCTTGTTTCCACAAACTGTTCACAGTCAATCAAATGTATCCAGCGATGATGATCTTTCATCTTTACAGCAGTTCATGTTGTTAGCAATACTTGGTTGTTTCTTTCAACAGTCTCAATTTCTTCTTGTCCCAGCACCCCCATCGTATAGCTTTTATGGCTCCCAGCAAAGCTCCTCCAACCTGGGAATGTAGATCTGGCAAGACATGGGTTAATTGCCGACCATACATAATTAGTTAATTGCACAGGGCCTGTTGGTGGCTTCCCCCCACTCTCCAGGGGCAATAAAAAGTTGTAAATCTTGTTCACCAGCTTAGTTTCACCAGCACTTTTGTCCCCCTTTGATCCTCCATTTTCCTTCTTAACACTTCCCTGTGAATTTAGTCTTTAATCCGATTATATCCGAAGAGGCTCTCCCCACCTAAATATTCAATTCTCCAAATATGTTCTCTTCCCCAATCTACTTTATCTTCTCACCTTTTATCCCTCATTGTGAGTTCCCTCAAACCTCCTTTTTTAAGTCACAAGACAATTTTTCATCTACCTTCATTTCTCTCACACAGCACTGCAACATCTTTTTGTTTGCTTGAAAACAGTAATCTTGCTTCATTAGCATTTTAAAAGACAACCTCTGTTATCATATCAAAACAATCTTTTCCAAAAGAACTCATTCAGAATCAGTAATCAATAATACATTTACTTTTCTCTGTAATTTTGACATTTCCAATCTCATTTAACACTTTAATCGGGATGAGTCTTTTTTAAACTTGGTTCAAAAGATCTATAATCATCATCCAACACATTAGCACACCATAAACTTTGTAAATTTGCATTTTAAAGGACAACTTCTTAAAAAGTGACACACAACTTTGCTCATTGCTTCGAATTTCCCACATTCCACATACAAAAACATTGTTTTACAAGCAGTACATATACAAAAACATTGTTTTACCAGCAGTATATAATATTTCATTTTCAAAGACGTCTCTTTGTAATTTACTTTCCCTTTTTCTTTTTTTTTTAATTTCTTAGTTCTCATTTGATTGTTCTAAAACACACAATTTTAGGCCTACTGCTATTCCTAGCAATACTATAAGCCTCTTCCTTTATTTTCTCCTGGCATTCAAAAACAAATCACATTTCTTGGGTTTTGATGCTTTAGAGGAATTATATAAATCATTTATTTGAATGATAGCCATTGCATATCCATCATCAAGCTTTCTAATGTGGCTTGTCAGCCATCCCACTGCTCATAACTTCATAAATCCTTTTATTTCGATTTGAGAGTCCAATTTTGTATTAACCCACATCAAACTCAATGTAAAATTCCACCATCCTATGTGGAATTTTCCCTAAAAGTGTCTTTAAAACAAGACTATTAATCAATCCCCTTAGTGTACAATACTCAATTCAACAATAAGCTTTTCCTTAGCTGGATCCTCAACATCATAGTTCTGAAAACCATTGTGTATATATTCTACAAATTTGTCCTTCACCTATAACTGATCATTCATTTTGTCGATCCTATATATGTAGATGATAGTACTTCATGCTTTTTCTATTTATCCATATCTGCATCTATTTTTTTAATTATGTTGTACTTAATGAATACACTACATTTCCACATTGCAGAGGGGATGAATTCCCAACAAAATGTCCACAAAGAGATTTAATGTACTGCCAAACCCTTGACAAAATTTGTTGATTCTTTTGCCTTTATTTAATTTTTCCTTACACAATTTCTATTAGAGAAAAGTAGGCCCAAATCCTCTATCGATTTCCTCCACAGATGCTGCCTGTCCCGTTGAGTTACTCCAGCACTTTGTGTTTTACTATTGCATTTACATTTTATTTGTGCTGTTAATTTATCTACCTTATTGCAATGCCGTACGCAATTAAGTACATTGCCTTATTTTTCCTCATTTTTATATACTCCAACCTAATTTACTACTTGTTTTTGTGTCCACTGCCTATTTATTTTGCTTTCCAGTTGTCTAATCTTTATTTTCCAACTTTCCTTCTTAAATTTCCTTTTGTTCCCATCCCCCTGCCAAGCTAGTTTAAATTCTCCCAACAGCACTGGCAAACCTCTGTGGGGATAATGTTCCTGTGCTGCTGGGGTACAACCTTTCCGATCTGTAGAAAGGTCCCTGGAAATAGCCACAATGCCAGAAATCAAAAAGCCTTCATCCTACTCCAACCCTCATCAGTACTTATATATAAACCCGAAATATACTTTCAGGCTGGGAATTCACATTGATTCAATTGCCTAGTTTGGGACATAACAAGGATTCTATCAGCTGAGACTGGAAATAACCTGGCAATTAGTCCCCAATTTTTTATAACAGAGTTGCTTGTCAGAAAAAGGATTTACCTCCTGGGTAATTTTGTTTTGCAATCCCCATTGACTCTTTCCACCATCCCAGATACCTGTGGGTGGTGTACACAGTGAATTGCTGTCAGATATTAAAATGTGCACATTTTTCCTTATTAACAGTGGTTGGTAGAGCTTCACTCCACCTACTAAATAAATCTAAAATTACTACGCAATATTTATAACACTGGGCCCTTGGCATTATCTCCTTAAACTGCTTTCCCATCCTTTACCAGCCTCAACTCAAGCACAAACAAAAGCCCCTGGATAGCTTTGTGATTAATAACATATGTATATATCATTTTCCTCAATGCCAGAGAGCTAAAGACACATAATTCTCCGGATATGCTCCTACAAGCTCACCTTGCCCACAGAACT
Source organism: Leucoraja erinaceus (assembly GCF_028641065.1). NCBI lineage: Eukaryota > Metazoa > Chordata > Chondrichthyes > Rajiformes > Rajidae > Leucoraja > Leucoraja erinaceus. The sequence continues at coordinate 31,888,756 of NC_073397.1, forward strand.
AAATCTGCATTTTCTCCTGATTTTAAATTTATTTTTTTTTTTTTTTAAACACAAAATCATTCAATATCCCTTCCTTCTCATCTTTTTTACTTATTTTGCTTATATGTAATACTTCTCAGTTAGTCCCTTCAAACATGTTGTCATATTCCCAATACATATCGTGTAAACATCTCCCAACCACTTGTTCTTGAATATAGTACTGGTATCACCAAAATCAATCCTCTATTTAATAGTTTAACAAATACAACGTGTTGCTAAAGTAGGAGCAATTCCAATCCAAGTCATTCTCATCATTCTTAATCTGTTACCTTCGACATAGAGATAACCAAATTTGTTCATCTTGGACCTTGCCTACAACTGAGACTCACTACCGAGAGACGTTATCCATCCAGACTTACTTTTACCAGAACCCCAGGACAGACTGAGTAGTCTCTCACAAGGTTGAACAACCTACCTACTGCAGGAATTGCCAGGCAGAGTGTTCTACAGACTCACCCTCAATGACATTTTGAAGGCTTTTTTTTGTTGCCAAAGGCATTAAAAAGGAATCAAATATATTCAAATAACAACTATTTAAATAGTTTAAACATAACAGATAGTTTAAAACATGAACAGTAAAACAACTCAAGCATGTAACTTTTTACACAGGTCGGCAACCCCATGCAAATGAATAAAGTTGCCATTCCTAATATGCAGTGCCACCACATTTCCTTTGTTATCCTATCATTCCCTCCTTACCAGCATGGGTAAGACGGGTAAAAATGTATCGTTATACACCAACTTGTCCAAGCGGGGTGTGCTGAATCAATAGCACAGCCCTCTTGTTTCCATAGTTATTATTATATACAAGAGGCGTCCCTCTGTAATGTACATACCTCCCTCATGTTTGGCAGGACCGTTCTATTTGCTAGCATCTGTTTAGCTGCTGTCACTATGCATTTGGATGTACAGGCTGCACTGTTTGGATACACTATCAGCAACCCATTGCCTTTTGCTATAGAGTCCCCAGCACCAGTGTGTGCAGTACATTTAATAATGATCAGCTGTTCTGGTAGCATCAATGCCTTAAACAAATTACACACAGAAAGGCATTCCCGTGCTCCCAATCCTGGAGAGCTTTGTAAGGTCAGAACTTCAAGTTATAGGGATGTTACTGATGGAACTGTCCCAGGTAAAGATGCCATTGCTACTGGTAGACATCTCACAAGATTATCTAACTCCTCCTCATTTTCATTACCAAATAGGGTCGTCGTGCCAGACATGAAGTCTCCTCCAGAGGATTTACCAGTACTGGGTTTATTTTTTACGAACCATCACCTGTTTCTCACCTCCTGTCTGTCTTTTAATTCTATTCTCTTGTTCCTCTGCCCACTGGCATTCTAGTTGCAATAATTTCCATCCTTTCCTAGTGCTATCCTTGTTTCTTAACTCTATCTAGCAATGTTACCAAACTGTGAGATTTAAAAAAAAAAATCAAATCTGCAATTTATCCCATCAGATAAAGCATAACAATAAGTTTAATTTGACACCTAATTCACTTTCATATCTCAAGTAATAAAAAAGTTATGGCCATTTTCATACTCGGAAATTAGCATCTTGTTCCCTATTGATTTTCTATGGACATAACAAAAAAGCTGTGATCATGGACCGTCAAAAAGCCCATAACCTTCTTAAAAATTAAGAGAACTGAATGAAATTTTCAGTTATCATAGATTGAACCATTCTGACACAAATATAAAATAATCTTACTTGGATGACCTGAAATTAAAAGCATATAATTAGTTAGTTACCCAATTGTAGCTAATTTCAAACTTCAATTACTAGATCTAAACATCTATCCATTTCTTAATAAATGATTAACATTTTTAAACAGCCTAAGTGTCCAAATTATATTCACAAATAATTCACAATAAAACATGATTTTTAAATCTCATTTACATCAATTTATAGGCCAAATGGAAGGAATTTAGTGTTCAATTGCTGTAAATTAAAGTCTATTTTAAATCGGCTTTCTAGTGGGTTCCTGTCTTCCTTTCCCATATCAACACCTCTGCTTATTTAATTGTCTCAACATACCATGTGCCCCCTACAGGCCAGGCTTCATCCCCCAACCATTTGGTCAACTTGTAACTTAACATTCTAAATTTCTTATTATACATAGGATTCAAATAACACATATATAGGACCGGTATCCATAGCATTCCCCATATATAGATAGCAGGGAATGTGTTAAATAGAGAGAAAGAGAGAGAGAGAAAAAATACTTCTTAATTCCGAATCGTTCCAAATATATCAACCAGGCCGACCCACTAAATGAGACCCCAGTTTCTCAACTTGGCTGACTTTTTAATTCCTTAATATACGACCCAAGTGTCTCAACGAAGCAGACCCTCTAACCGAGACCCCAGTTGCCTTTCAACTTGGCAGACTTCCTAATACGGTAATATACAACGTCACTTATTTCTCAACCCGACAACTCTTCGGATGTCTCAATAAGCCAGACACACACCTCAACCCCCGTATCTCAACCCGACAAATCACGGATATCTCAACAAGGCTGATGAGCCCTTAGTAGAGAGAGAAAAAGAAAACAAAGCGATAGACAGAGAGAGAGAGAGGAACCACTCACGTCCTTCTTAACAATATACATAAGACCTTTCTTAAAAATACATACACAATTCCGTCTTAAAAATACATACACAATCCCTTCTTTAAAAAAAAACCCCACATAAACCCCAACTGGTCTTACCTTTGTCTGTTGCTAAGAACCTCGGCAGGGAACCAATTCAATTTCTGATGAAGGATCACAGATGTTACCGGGAGTTTCTAGGGAGTCGGTCTTACAAGGGGACCGATAGAGCTCAGTGATCTCCCTTCCAATCCCGGCAACCTCCGCAACCTCTTGCACAGTCAGCCGTTGATGTGGTCCCAGCGAGGCCTGCATAACTACGCCAATGAAAAAGCTACTTATTTTAACTACTAAACCAGGTTCGCTTCTTAATAAACAGACACCACACATACTGTTTGGTAGACCAGTTCAAAACTTTACTTAACATCGGCCGATGGAAGGGAGGGAGAACTACAGTCAAGTGACCAACCCAGACACTTGACTGTGCTCAGTCACCTTCTCTGAACAACAGAATTACATTGCTTTAAATAGGGTTTTTTCCCCTTAACACCTTCCACAGACATTAATCATGTCAGAGGTACAGGAAAAGGTTTCTACAGATTGCATCACATCAAAGGCCTTTTGTTTACATGGTACAAGATATACTAAAAACAAGATTTATCTCCAAATAGACCACACCCTAGCTCTTTTCACTGCTTCCTCTGTCATTTGGTCCCTCATAAACATAGACCATCTGTTTACAAAGATGTGACTGTTTATTTCTCTCTTCCTTTATGGCCTCCTCCCCATAAACATTGGTTTATGGCATCTCACTTCAAAGATTTCTTTAGCTCCTTCACTTGGGAGACAATGTTATCTCTCACACCCCCCAACCTGAGGAAAGCCTAATTTGACACTAAATATAAGCTGTAAGCTAGCCCAGAAACCAATTTAATATTTTTAACTAAAATTCGGCTTCATCAGAGGAAATGGCCTCATTGCAATGTTGACGTTTTTGCCGGAAATATATCATTCATTCAGCTGAACACGGCACATAACTCTCAGAAACTACTTTCTAAGGTTTCCTGGACAAACAGGTTTGAATTCACCATCAAAGTGGCTTTCTCAGTGTCCAAATATAGATTTAATATAAAATTCCACAGTCTCGGGATTACTCTCTAATGATTTAGCACTGCCATTCATCCATGCTACTAACATTTGGGGTGGCACAGTGGCACAGTGGTGGAGATGCTGCCTTACAGCACCAGAGGACCGGGCTCAATCCTGACTACGGGTGCTGTCTGTTTGGAGTTTGCATGTTCTCCCTGTGACCTTGTGGGTTTTCTCCTGGTGCTCCGGTTTCCACCCATATTCCAAAGACATACAGGTTTGTGGGTTCTGTAAAATAAATGTCCCTAGTATGTAGGATAGAAGTAGTGTACCGGTGATTGCTGGTCGGCATGGACTCAGTGGGCCGAAGGGCCTGTTTCCATGCTGTACCTCTAACCCTACTAAATTAGGTTTTAGTCTCCTAATCTGAGGAAAGACATTCTTGCCATAGAGGGAGTACAGAGAAGATTCACCAGACTGATCCCTGGGATGTCAGGACTTTCATATGAAGAAAGACTGGATAGACTCGGCTTGTACTCGCTAGAATTTAGAAGATTGAGGGGGGATCTTATAGAAACTTACAAAATTCTTAAGGGGTTGGACGGGCTAGATGCAGGAAGATTATTCCCGATGTTGGGGAAGTCCAGAACAAGCGGTCACAGTTTAAGGATAAGGGGGAAATCCTTTAGGACCGAGATGAGAAAAACATTTTTGACACAGAGAGTGGTGAATCTCTGGAATTCTCTGCCACAGAAGGTAGTTGAGGCCAGTTCATTGGGTATATTTAAGAGGGAGTTAGATGTGACCCATGTGGCTAAAGGTATCAGGGGGTATAGAGAGAAGGCAGGTACAGGATACTGAGTTGGATGATCAGCCATGATCATATTGAATGGCAGTGCAGGCTCGAAGGGCCGAATGGCCTACTCCTGCACCTATTTTCTATGTTTCTAAATTAACTTTGTTGAAATCCATCCATTTTTGACTGTCAAATGAATGCCCCATTTTGGGGAAAGTCTCAAAATTGGTACCTTGTTCAAAAAATACACAAATGGTTTTTAGAACAAATGCCAAAAGAAAGTTGAGTAAATTTCTTTCATAGGTTTTCAAGACTACTAATTATACTATATGACTGTTCCTTGAAGGGTGACTTTCCTTTTAGCAAATCTGAGCTGCAATTACTTGACTCCAAACACAAAAAGTGACCTTTCGTTAGACCCAGGGGCTTGGCGTTGCAAGCAAATCATCTCAATATGAATTGAAAGGGGAAGATCGGCAGCTTTTTACTTGAACAAAATTATTATATCTACTGAATCACTCATTTATTATCACAGAACTAAATTAAATAGCTGATCTCTGTAAAATTGCCCCTCGTGTGTAGGGAGCTGATGAGAAAGTGTGCCGCCCCAAGAAAAAGTAAAATTAAAAACGAGGAACGGCACGGTGGTGCGGCTGGTGGAGCTGCTGCCTCGCAGCGTCAGAGACCCAGTTCAATCCTGACCTCGGGTATAGTCTGTGTGGAGGTTACACGTTCTCTCCGTCATTCCCTCTGGGTGCTGCAGTTTTTTGCAGGTGAAGCACTTTGGTCAACGTGAGTTGTATTTAAATGTGCTATACAAATAAATATATTTTTATTATTACTATAATTGTCCGTTCTCTCTCACTCTCACTCTCACTCACTCACTCACTCACACACACTCTCACTCACACTCACACTCACACTCTCTCACTCTCTCTCACACTCACACTCTCACTCAAACTCACAATCACTCACACTCACACTCACACTCACACTCGCTCACTCACCCTCACTCACACTCACTCACACTCACTCACACTCACTCACACTCAAAACTTAAATAGGTATTTTCTTGGAAATGTGAAAATAATTACAGCACATTTTCATTGAGCTTAGTAGCTCCAGTAATACACATGTCAGTAATATTGGCATTTATACTGGCCCCAGATTATAGATGATGTCGACATCAGAGATCCATAATTTGCTAGTACGTATCATCTTTCATGTTAGAACTAGATTCGATAACTAAGAGAATTTCTATACAAATTCAGTCCTCCTATTATTAAATATTTTCAAATATTGATTGTAATTTTTTAATTTACCTTTCTTGCTAAAGCCCCTGTCACACTTTCCAGAGTTACTCACGAATTCTCCCAAGTTTTCCCCTTGATTCAAACTCGGAGATGCCAGCCGTAGGCACTCCGGCTATTTTTTTTACTCGTGGACATTTGAAAAAACGTCCCGACTTATCTGATGCCCCGAGTACCTACGGCCGGCATTACGAGCCGCTGCGAAATATCTACGGACTCCTACGGACTCGCTACGGACATTCTCCGAGTTTGAATCACGGGGAAAACTCGGGAGAATTCCTGAGTAACTCGGGAAAGTGGGACAGGGGCTGAATATTCTAGGTTTCACAGAATCTGTATTTTAAGTTTTAAAAAGTATTACAAAGTAATTATTATCCCTGCAACTTTAGTTCCAGTCACATACCTGTTTTAGCTCTTGATCTACTCGATTTGACCAATTGTAAGGTTGGTGCTTTGGTTAAGTAGAGGGAAAAAAAGGCTTTGACATTGCTTTGATTTCCATTGTCAAAGGCAAAGAGATTTGTCTGGGTGCCTTTTGTCCTGAGAATAAAAAGAGGGGGCAGGCGGTGATTCTTTATTCTGTTGGATGACAGCTCCATCATGTCACCCTGATACCACTTCATATTTGATAGTCTTCCCCCAGCTTAGTAGTCAGTTTGAAGGGATTCAAAGCAGTACATAGACAAAAGCCCTTGACTCAGACAGTGGAAATCAAAACCAATTCAAAGCCTGTTTATTCTTGACATGACCAAGGCACCAACCTGGTCAAATTGAGTCATTTTGAAGTGTGGGAAGAACAGACTCCATTGCATTCCCAGTCGAGAGCCACTGTGTACCATTTCAAGAAATATATAATGACTGCAAATTTAATATAAATTCTCACATTCATTTATCATTCAAGAATAAAATGCCTGAACATACTAGTCTAAGCCAGGCAATTGCAGAAATGTTTATACTTCCATTATCACCAGCTGTAAAATCTTGGTGAGTGTACATGAAAGACACAAACTGCTGATTAGGCTTGGATATATATTAGATTTAGGCTTTAGATTTATTATTGTCACACGTACTGAGGTACAGTGAAAAGCTTAGTTTTTCATGCTATCCAAATCAAATGTACCACAATTTGATACGATCTTTGACACTGTCAAACATAAGAGTTAGCACTACACGCAACGAATCCCAGCTGTGGAGACACTGGTATCATTGTCTCGTTGTAGGACATTGATCATTCTTTTAATCTGGATTTTTAACATGTATTGTGTTTTTAAAAATATATAATTTATGATTCTTTTATAAGTTATATACTAAGATTTTATATGTACTTAATGATATTTTTTAATATACAATGCATTTTTTTAATGTAATGTTGCCCCTTGTCTGGACCTCGAGTCCGTAATAAATTTATTATTATTATTATTATTAAACTCAAGGATCAAATGGGAAGCTGCAGAGTGCAGAATATAGTTCACAGCATTATAACACATCAAGGGTAGACACTAAATGCTGGAGTAACTCAGCAGGTCAGGCAGCTTCTCTGGGGAAAATGGATGGGTCTCGACCCGAAACGTCGCCCATTCCTTCTCTCTAGAGATGCTGCCTGACCTGCTGAGTTACTCCAGCATTTTGTGTCTACCTTCGATTTAAACCAGCATCTGCAGTTCTTTCTTACACATTCGAGCACATCAGTTTCATAGACAAAATCCAATGTCCTCAATGGGGTAGAGGAAAATCAAGCAGTACCCTAGCGTATGAAAGGACAGTTTAGAAGCTTGATAACAGAGGGGAAGAAGCTGGTCCTGAGCCTGGTGGTGTGTGCTTTCAAACTTCCGTGCCTTCCGCCAGGCGTGAGCAAGGAGAAGAAGAAATAACCAGGGTGGAACAAGTCTTATGTTGGCTGACAATAGGCGCAATGTGCTGGAGTAACTCTGCGGGTCAGGCAGCATCTCTGGAGAAAATGGATGGGTGACTTTTCAAGCCGGGACACTTCTTCAGACAAGAAGAAGGGTCCCGACCCGAAACTTCACTCCTCCATGCTGCCTGGAGATAGACTTTGTGTCTAGCTTTGACATAAACCCGCATCTGCAGTTCATTGTTTCTATATCTTAAGTTGGATGCTTTTCAGAGGGAGCGCGGAGTGTAGATGGAGTCAATGGTGGGAAGGTCGGTCTGTGCGACGGACTGGGCTACATCGACAGCTCCAAGCAACTTCTTGTGGTCTTGGCTAGAACTGTTCCCACACCAAGCTGCGGTGCATCACGCCAGTATGCTTTCCTTGGTGTATCTGCGCTTGTGAGTACAGTAATCTTATGTATGCCTTTAGTAATCTTCACATATGCTATCGAGACTTTGAGATGAAATCTCATTTCAATGAAAAAATGGAAATCTCATTTCAATGCTGGAGCATGCCACTTAGCTTTTGCAGAAATACTAAACAGTTTAAAATCAATGCAATCTAAGAATCAGCGTTAATATTCCCTTATCATGTATCTATAAGCTGTGAATGGATCGATTGTAAACATGTGGTAGACAAGAATGCTGGATCTCGACCCGAAATGTTATCTATTCCTTCGCTCCATGGATGCTGCCTCACCCGCTGAGTTTCTCCAGCATTTTTGTCTACCCTCGATTTTTCCAGCATCTGCAGTTCTTTTTTCTTAAACAATTGTAATCATGTATTGTCTCTCTGCTGACTGGTTAGCACGCCACAAAAGCATTTCACTGCACCTCGATCTGTGCGACAATAAACTAAACTGAACTGAAGCTGAAGCAGGAGACCCCTTCCACCCCTGCAACGGACTGTTCCAGCTGCTACGGTCAGGCAAACGCCTCCGTTGCCATGCGGTGAGAATGGAGAGGTTGAGAAGGAGTTTCTTCCCAGAGGCAATTCGGACTGTAAACGCCTATCTCACCAGGGACTAACTCTACAGAACGTTTTTCCGTCCATTATTTATTATGTAAAAGAATATGTGTGTTATGATTGTGTTTATAATTTGTTTGGTTGTTTTGTTGTTTGTCTTTTGCACAAAAGTCCGCGAGCATTGCCACTTTCATTTCACTGCACATCTCGTATGTGTATGTGACAAATAAACTTGACGAGTTGACTTGAGCTGAAACTGAAACTGAATCCAGTCGCAGTGCATAGTGGAGAATAGTCGACTGGAGTTTGACCAGCAAGGTGAATACATCCATATTCATGTGGCGCTCCTGTCTGATGTTGCTTGTGACAGTAGGTGCTGCTGGTTGTATCTGGAGCAGCTGGCAAAACTCAGAAATTCTGGGCTATTATCTTAATTACTGGAGTGTCAGAGCTAAATGCTATGCTGCCAACCATCACTCAGCCCTCTTGCTGTTCACAATCTTTGCAAAAGGAATCCTGGCAAGAAATTTATGCCCAACATTGGAATGCACTTTGGAGATAAAGCACCGAGTGTCGACACGACAAACTAATGCCAATGAACACCGCTGTGGAAAAGGCCGCAAGATGTTATATTTATGCCCCTGTCCCACAACGGAAAACCTCTGGAGACTTTGCGCCCCACCCAAGGTTTCCGTGCGGTTCCCGGGGGTTCCCGGAGGTTTTTGTCAGTCTCGCTGCCTGCTTCCACTACCTGCAACCTCCAGCAACCACCTGCAACCTCCGGGAACCGCACGGAAACCTTGGGTGGGGCGCAAAGTCTCCAGAGGTTTCCGTTCCGGTTTCCTAAGTGGGACAGGGGCATAACTCAGCGGGTCAGGGCAGCATCTCGTGCTGGGTTGGACCCTGGATGGCTGGGTCAAGAAAAGAAAGTTCACGTTGCGGCCCTGTTTCCACCAATTTTCCACCACAAGAAGCGACAATGCAGACACCATCGTCTGCAAATGCCGAGACGTGCATTCAGCTCTGTCTGAACAGCTTCTAATCTTGTGTGTGTGCTCGATAAGAAGAAGACCCTGTATGGCACAGTGGCGCAGTAGTAGAGTTGCTGCCTCACAGCGCCGGAGACCCAGGTTCGATCCTGACCTCTGTCCGTACGGAGATTGTACGTTCTCCATGGGACCGCGTGGGTTTTCTCCAGGTGCTCCGGTTTCCTCCCACACTCCAAAAATGTACAGGCTTTGGTAAGATTGTAAATTGCTGCTTGTGTGTAAGGTAGTGTTAGTGTACGGGATGATCGCTGGTCAGCCTGGACCCTGTGGGCCAGTTTCCACACTGTATATCTGAAGCCTAAAGTCTAAAACATCTCCGATCAGTCTGAAGAAGGGTCCCTCTCCAAAACATCAACTATCCATGTTCTCCAGAGATGCTGCGTGACCTGTTTAGTTACTCAGCTTTTTGTGCCTCTCCTTAGGTAAACCAGCATCTGCAGTTCCCTCTTTCTACATTTTGGCTTCTCTGGCCAACACGGATGGGTGATGTTTTGGTTCAGAACAGCCCGACTGTGGTAGGGGTGAAAGCTGGAGGAGAGGTGGGGGTGGGCCAAAGCCCGGCCAGTGATAGATGGATGCAGGTTGGGGATGGGGGCGGGGCGGGGGGGGGGGGGGGGGGGGGGGGGAGGGGGGGGGGGTGCATTGCCAGATGGTTGGACAAAGGCCAGAGATCAAAAGATAAAAAGTCTGAGATAGTTAGATATTGATAGAAGAGGCGTTACATATGAAATTTGACATCACTGTTGAATGTTGAAATTACAGGCAAAGATAACTCTGTTTCATGCTTCTTACGTGGAAGGCAATTACTGAAGGAAATGCCCAACTCATTATCCACGATATCTTCCTTGCTCATTCTGTCACACTAGTTCTTCATTACATATGAATGTAACGAGGAAATCAACACCAGGGACATATTAATCAATGTGTTATCGCTGTTAATCATGGTTTAATTTAGCACTGAACTAACAAGGTCATGGCTTACACAAACTCCTGATAATCATTATCTCTTCAAACAAACCAAACATCTGCTTTCAATGAAGAGAAATGGGTGGCACGGTGGCGCAGCGGTAGAGTTGCTGCCTTACATGTTGAGAATCCAGCAGCGACCAGAACAAGGTACGACTCTTAGGGTGACCACTCACGACCTTACAGGCTTCACCCCCGCGACATGTCGCCAGGGTGACGCTTGGATGGTCGTGAGTCGTCTCCTCAGTCGCCCAAAGAGTTGTAGCGTCTTTCTGGTCACCGCTGGGTTTTCAACATGTTGAAAATTTTCGGCAACCTCCAACGACCTATGACAGGTGCCGGCAGTCGCCGAAAGTCGCATAAGTGGGACAGGCCTATTAGAGCGTTAACATGGTTGTGGTAATTCCTAATCTGAAGAATTGAAGATTTAAACTAGATGTAAATTAATTCCTTTTGATGCACTGTCGTGGGAATATCTATGTAAATCATTTATATATCTGGTTTTGGGCAAAGACTTAATTTTAATTAAAGTGCAGTCAGATGGAAATGTCGCACCCTGGCAATTTTTGTTTGTTTTGCTAAATGTCTTTTCAATTAAATCAAATCGTTCATCTAATTAATGTCATCTGATTGCCCAACCGAGCCGACTTTACATCTAAAGCCTTGATAACAGTACTGTACTCGGTAGCAGTCTAACGAAGATTGTTTTGGTTTTGCAAACTGATTCATTCTCAGGGGTCCATCACCTGAGGTCCATATAAATACGCAGTTATTTTCTGCAAAGTTGGCTCCGTGTTAATACACCTTTTATAATTCACAGTGCAGTTGTGGGCCTCATATCTGAGGAAGGGTGTGCTGGCTTTGGAGAGAGTCCAGAGAAGGTTTACGAGAATGATCACAAGGGTGAGGAGCATTTGATGGCTCTGGGCCTATACTTGCTGGAGTTAAGGATGAGGAGGGGAGGGGGGGGGGAGGGGGATCTACTGGTTATTGAAAGGTCTGGATAATGTGGATATGGAGAGGATGTTTCCACTAGTGGGAGAGTCTAGGACGGAGGGCACAGCCTCAGAATAAAAGGATGTACCTTCAGAATAGAGATGAAGAGGGGTTTTTTTGAGCCAGAGGGTGGAGAATCTGCAGAATTCATTGCCACTGACCGCTGTGGAGTCAAGTTTTGGTGTATTTTTAAAACAGAGATTGCTAGAATCTTGATTAGGAAGGGTGTCAAAGGTTACAGGGAGAAGGCAGGAGAATGAGGTTGAGTAGAAAAAATAGATCAACCATGATCGAATGGCGGCATGGACTCGATGGGCTGAATGGCCTCTGTGTCTCATGGCCTTACACATATCTGCCCATGATTTCTCTCCAACCAAATATGTGCTAAATGTGACTGTTTTACATTTAGCTTATTTAGTAACATGCATTTTTCTATTTTGTGCAAACAAAAGCAATGTTCCTTTTTAAAAAAGACCCAGTTTTGCCTGTTGAGTGAGTTTATGCAACAATTATAGTTGTTCCAGTAGTTTCACATATGTCTGACAGATATCATTCTTAAAATCAGTCAGCAACGAACTGACTTTGATTCTATTTTAGAGTCTGACCTTGTTCCGAGTTCAAACAAACAGATTTTGAAATTCATTCATGTACTGCTATTTATTTGTACCACTTGATCTTCTGAGGTAATGAACATAGAAAATCATACAAAGCAGGAAAGCAGTGGAGTAGAAGGTAAGTGGCAGGACACTAAGTAGTGTGGTGGAACAGAGATATCTTAGAGTACATGTTTACAAATGCCTTCATGTATCAGGAAGGCTAGGCATGATACATGGTATATATAATGGTACATATCATGGACACATGACACATATAAATATACACGTATATATATATATATGTGTGTGTAATGCTGGAGTAACTCAGCGGGACAGGCAGCATCTGTGGAGAGAAGGAATGGGTAACATTTCGGATCGAGACTCTTCTTCAGACCCAAACCGACCCATCTTAACCCGATCAGTCTTGAACCAAAATGTCACCCATTCCTTCTCTCCAGATATGCTGCCTGTCCCGCTGTGTTACTCCAGCATTTTCTGCCCATCTTCGCTTTAAACCAGCATCTGCAGTTCCTTCCTATCTGCATGCGTGCACACACACGCACACGCACACGCACACGCACACGCAATATAATGTACAGGTATATACACACATCCTGAACTATTTTTTCTTGTTTATTACATAGTTTACAGTGTACTATGTTTACATATGCTGTTGTGCTGGTGCTAGTAAGAATGTAATTGTTCTATCCGGGACATATGACAATAAAACACTCTTACCCTTGACTTTTAGATGGGCAAGGATTAGAGGGATATGGGCCAAACGCCAATATTACTTCCTTGCATTTACAATTACCCTTTATATTTTTGTTGGTTCTATGGTCGCGACTTTTAACGTCACGTATCCATGTTCTCCGGCGATGCTGCCTGAGTCGCTGAGTTACTCCGCCACTTTGCGTCCTTTTGTGTATTAACCAGCACCAGCAGTTGTTTGTTTCCACACTTGTACACAGGTACCTGGTGAAGGAAGATGCCACAAAGACTGGAAAAGGTAATGACTGGTGATCATGTTCCTTGAGTATTGCATAGAATTTCCGTAGACCAAGAATAACTAGGACGTTTTTGGGATGATCACAAGGTTTATTACTGGGATTTTCAAGGAAGTATGTAAATCGAGGGCCCAGAGACGCAGAATAACGTGATTCCAAATTACTGGAGATTGCTAGGTTGAATATGCAAGATCTAAAACATGGATGGCACAGTGGTAGAGTTGCTGCCTTACATCACCACTGACCCGGGTTCAATCCCGACTATGGGAGCTGTTTGTACGTTCTCCCTGTGACCGCGTGGGTTTTCTCCGGGTGCTCCAGTTTCCTCCCACTGGCAGGATTGCAGGTTAATTGGCTTCTGTAAAGTGCCCCTATAGGGTAGAACTAGTATATGGATGATCGATGGTCGGTGTGAATTCGGTGGGCCGAAGGGCCTGTTTCCACTCTGTATCTCGAAACTAAACTAAACTAAAATGTGAGTTTTGTGGAGGACTGAAGTTCTGGCAAAATATTAAGGAATGGTTATTGTGAATATTAAATGCTTTGCTCCCTATAGGCAAACTGCATCAGACTGCGGTTCTAGACTATACGATTAATTCCCACCTTAAGCTAATTATAGGTTCTCAACAGATTTTAATATTTTTAGTTTCTGACTGTACTTATTCCATAACTAACAGCTGTAATTAATTAGAATTATTCCTAATTGGATAACACAGGTAATGTAATTAGCTACTCAAAGTCTATTGAAGTATAAACAAACACTGATGCAATTAGCCTGTTCTGTTTAACTGAATGGGGTTTGAAATGTAATTTACTTATTTGCTGTGAAAAAAAAGTTCAGGCATGAATAATTTTCCAGAGTAAGGAACAAAAAACGTATTCATTCCCATTCTCATTACATCTTGTCAAACATTTAGAGGCACAGAGTCTCTTGCCCAGTGTAGGGGAATCGAGAGGTTAGTTTAGTTTAGAGATACAGCGCGGAATCAGGCCCTTCGGCCCACCGAGTCCGCACCGACCAGCGAAAACCACATTCTTAAGGGCCTGTCCCACGAGCATGCGACTGCATGCAGCGAGCGCGACCAAACCGGAAGCGGGGTCCGCGCGGAGGTCGAGTGATCCCGTATGAGTTGACGTGAAGTTCGAGCGAAGTCCGCGGGAAGTTTCGCGCTAGGCGTACGCCGCCAAGACGCTGTGTACGGCGTCGAGACGGTGCGTATGCCCGTCGAGGCGGTGCGTACAGCCTCAATGCGGCTGTGGGCCGGCAGGTCGTTGCCGCGCGGAATTTTTGAACTGAGTCAATTTTTCGGAGCCCCGCGCGATGTCGGGACCAGCCCCGCACAACTCCATACGGCTCCGGCGATCAAAGTGGGACCGGCCCCGCGAGGCCGTACGGCTCAAGCGACCACGTTAGGTCACGCTTGCCGCATGCAGTCACATGCTCGTGGGACAGGCCCTTTACACTATCCTACACATACAAGGGACAATTTACACTTATACCAAGCCAATTAACCAACTAACCTGTACATCTTTGGAGTGTGGGAGGAAACCAAAGGTCTTGGAGATAACCCATGTGGTCACGGGGAGAATGTATACACTCCCTACAGACAAGCACCCTTAGCCAGGATTTGTTAATTCTGGCCAAATTAGAGGTGCCAGGACACTAAAATTGAGTAAAGGCTTCAGAGCTGCGAGACCATTTGGTCAATTTAAATGTGCCTTCTGCAGAATTAGGACAAGCTGCAGAATGGTGACAGTTTGTCTAAAGCCAAGATAAGACCTGCAGGAAGAGAATGGAAACATCTGCAGACCCTGACGATTAGGTGCAAATTGCATGGAATGGATTGGATGAATGCAAACCAGTCATACACATTTTATATAATGTTGCAAAGCTTTACTTTGCTAGATGTTAGATTTTTTGCATATCAAGGCACGTGTTGCGATGTTTACTTCCTTTTAGAAGCACTGTTTGAATACATTGTATTAGTTACTGTATTATTGGGTTAGGGAAATGTCTATCATATACTGTGTTCATCAATATCCGTTATTGGACTGTATAGAGACCACCCTATGTGGTTCGGCCCCTCAAGGTTCGGGGACCTATAAAAGACCGCTCCCTCGAGGTCCTGTGTCGATCTTCTGGGAGAACGCTTGGGACTGTGTGACCTTCTGGAGTGTCTCTGCTTGAGCGAGGCCAAAGAGGGCTTGATCAGGCAGATACTTGGATCAAACCTGGGGTGATTATGTGGAACAGTAATTGTCAAAATAAAGTTTGGATGCGCAAGTGCTTGACTCAGTGATTTTTGACTGAAACTAGACTGGGGGGGGAACCTTAGAACGAGCTATTTACAGATTGAACCCGGGTATCTGGTGCTGTAAGCACTGTAAGGCAGCAACTCTGTCGCTGCGCCACCGTGCCGTCCTAGGTCCAATGTGCATGGGGGGAAAATTTAATATGAATCTGACGGAGTAAATTTTTCACACAAAAGGGACTGGGTGTATGGAACGAGCTGCCAGAGGAGGTAGTTGAGGTAGGTACTATCACAACATTTAAGAAACATTTGGACAGGTGCATGGATAGGACATGTTGACAGGGATATGGGCCAAACGCAGGCAGGTGGAAGTAGTGCAGATAGGACATGTTGGTCAGCGTGGGCCAAAGTGCCTTTATCCACGTTGTAAGACTCTACGACTCTCTATGACTCTATTTTAATCCATCTCTCTTTATATTCCACAAAAAAGCTGGAGAAACTCAGCGGGTGCAGCAGCATCTATGGAGCGAAGGAAATAGGCAACGTTTCCTATCTCCTTCGCTCCATAGATGCTGCTGCACCCGCTCAGTTTCTCCAGATTTTTTGTGTAACCTTCGATTCTCCAGCATCTGCAGTTCCCTCTTAAACTCTCTTTATATTCCATTGCACTTGTTCCCTTCTTTTCTTTTCAATGCATTCTTTTTATTTCCTATATTTTCATTTCCCCTTCTTCTTATTGGAATCTTGATTGACCTTTTTCTAAATCATAGCACACAGAGCAAGCACTTTTTTTACCTCCTTTCTTGCGTAAAATGCCAAAATGAAGAAGTGTCTCGACATGAAAAGTCACCCATCTATGTTCTCCAGGGATGCTGCCTGACCCTCCAAGTTAGTCAAGCACTTTGTGTCCTTATGTATCAACTAGCATTTTTCGTTCTTTGTTACTACATTACGGGCAGACTATGGAGATGTCGTCATTACAGTCCCCATACCGTAACAATTTAAGCAGCCTATTGAAGTATAGTTTAAACTGTGTTCCTGGCATTTTAAATATGTACATGAGGTTGGCTATTTTAATTTACAAAATGAGTTTCCACAAATAAAATGTCTTTGGATTTTACATTTTCTAAAGTGATTGATGATTTAATATCACATTTCACGATCGTTAATTTACTGTATAATTTAATTAGAGGTAAGAAATAAGGAATTTAAACAACAAATATAATGAATAGACTGTGGATAATTCTAAAAACAGATTGCGACTGGTCGAATGGGTGATCAAGGTTCATTGCTGATATTCCCTATCTGCTTGCACTTTGGGTGGTCATATGTGTTACTACATCTATGAGACGTAATCCTTGCTACTTATTTAATGGTTCAGTTAACTGAACTAGGCTAAGTGGGACCCGTTGGGTCCCCTGTTCAAATGGGAGGGCTGGTTCCCCAACACAATATTCCACCTCTCCACCCAATTCCAATATGGTGGCCAGTGGGGGTGGGGGGGGGGGGGGGGGGGGGCTTTCTGGAGTGCTGGTATGGGTGTTGTGGGGAAAAGGGACTGGTTTCCAGAGGGCTAGTATGGACATTGTGGGCCAAATGGATTCTTGGAATAGCAGCTCAGTCACTTAGGGGTGGTGGGCTGGCAGCTCAGTCACTCAGTGCTGGTGGGCTGGCATCGCAGAAACTGCCAGAAATTCTGCCCAAAACTGGTGAGAACTGTGAGAGAGAATGGGGAGAGGGTGGAGAACCAATTCTAGACATTTTTCAACTTTTTCTGCAGATCACAGCAATGAAGGCGGAAAGTCTATCCTGGCCTGGATCTCACAGGGAGCCAATGAGGGGGGGGGGGGGGGGGGGGGGGGGGGGGGGGGGGGGGGGGGGGGGGGGGGGGGGGGGGGGGGGGGGGGGGGGGGGGGGGGGGGGGGGGGGGGGGGGGGGGGGGGGGGGGGGGGGGGGGGGGGGGGGGGGGGGGGGGGGGGGGGAGGGGGGGGGGGGGGGGGGGGGGGGGGGGGGGGGGGGGGGGGGGGGGGGGTGGGGGGGGGGGGGGGGGGGGGGGGGGGGTTGGGGGGAGGGGGGGGGGTGGGGGGGGGGGGGGGGGGGGGGGGGGGGTGGGGGGGGGGGGGGGGGGGGGGGGGGGGGGGGGGGGGGGGGGGGGGGGGGGGGGGGGGGGGGGGGGGGGGGGGGGGGGGGGGGGGGGGGGGGGGGTGGGGGGGGGGGGGGGGGGGGGGGGGGGGGGGGGGGGGGGGGGGGGGGGGGGGGGGGGGGGGGGGGGGGGGGGGGGGGGGGGGGGGGGGGGGGGGGGGGGGGGGGGGGGGGGGGGGGGGGGGGGGGGGGGGGTGAGGTTTGGGGGGGGGGGGGGGGGGGGGGTGGGGGGGGGGGGGGGGGGGGGGGGGGGGGGGGGGGGGGGGGGGGGGGGGGGGGGGGGGGGGGGGGGGGGGGGGGGGGGGGGGGGGGGGGGGGGGGGGGGGGGGGGGGGGGGGGTAGGGGGGGGGGGGGGGGGGGGGTGGGGGGGGGGGGGGGGGGGGGGGGGGGGGGGGGGGGGGGGGGGGGGGGGGGGGGTGGGGAATATACTTATAGGGGGAATACACTACTGATGGGCCAAATGGACGACTCCTGCGCTAGTACAGGCCTGATGGGCCGAAGGGATTCTTAAAAAAAAAGAGTGAAATCTCAGTGAAAGGCACTGTTTCTGGACTGTTCCTGGCCTGTGCCTTTTGGGCCAAAATGCTCCTCATGGGCTAATACGGGCATTTGGGGGCAAAAGGGACTGGTTTCAGGGCTCATAGGGGCATGTCGGCCAAAATGAGTGGTTTCAGATCGGTCAAACAACACATTTCCTTTACATTTCATGCACAGGGCAGGCCAACACCTCATTTCAATTTCAATTTCCTTCCATTTCAAGCATAGGGCTGACCAACACCTCATTATAATTTCAATTTCAATTTCAATTCCATTTCTATTTCAAGCACAGGGCAGGCCAACACCTCATTTCAATTTCAATTTCAATTCCATTTCCATTTCAAGTGCAGGGCAGGCCAACACCTTATTTCAATTTCAATTCCATTTCCATTTCCATTTTCATTAAGGGATAACAAATCATTTATTTCAAGTACATTAAAGACTCACAGTTCAGTTGATTCCCAGCTTAGAATCACAGTTGTGGCCTCTCCCTCGCGAACTTCTAGAGTGACTGACATCCAGGGTTTTATAGTCCTGCCCCCACCCCAGAAGGGGCATTACCTTAATCATGGTGATTGACAGGCGAGAGGACCAATCAGCTGATCTCAAGATTTTTTAAACATTCATTACTTTTCTATTTTTTATCGATCGGGAAAATCCTTGGGGCTGCCTCAGTGGAGGAGGACTGTGAGTAAGATGGCCAAAAATCATAGCGATATATGGTAACATTTTTTTTCTCAAATCAATATACAAGCGCAGACAGGAAATGGTCAAGATGAGACTTTTAGTTATATAGATGGCATTCAAGTGATATGGGATTAATGCCAGATAAAAGAACAACTAAGATCTATAAGAAAGGCAGATGAGACACGAGGCTAACTGTTATCATTTCTTACGTTTTTATGTTTTCTGAAACAGTTTTTAGAGATACAGCGTGGAAACAAGCCCTTCAACCCACTCCCACCAATAATCACCTTTACACTAGTCCTACACTACACACTAGAGACAATACAGAAGCCAATTAATCTACAAACTTGCATGTCTTTGGGATGTGGGAGGAAACAAGAGCAACTGGAGAAAACCCACGTGGTCACAGGGAGAATGTACAAACTCCATACAGATAGCACCCGTAGTCAAGATTGAACATGGGGCTCTGGCACTGTAAGGCAGCAACTCTACCGCTATGCCACTGTGCCGCCCTGCACATTTAGGGTGGAATGAAGAATTACAAGCCATTGATATAATCAGGTGAGCTCTAAATGCTTAACATGCCGCAACATTACTTTAATATCTATTTTTGTGCAAAGCAAAAATCATTTGTGCTGTTGGTTCACCTGGGATGATTAATTTATCTCTCTTCTATTCCATCAATTATCTGCCTTAAAATAGTGCAAGATTAATAAATCATGAATTGGTTTATCAGAGTTGTCAACGTTAATAATGTACAGGAAGATGAGATTACAAAGCCCTTCAATATAACGTGCATAAGGTTTTGATGGCTCATAACCAAAGTCAACTCATCTGCTTGCAAACTGTAATTGCACTGGGTGGCACGCTGGTGCAGTGGACAAGGCAGTACGGTGGTGCAGTGGAAGGGTAGTATGGTGGCACAGTGGACAGGGGGGCATGGTGGCACAGTGGTAGAGTTGCGTTCTTACAGCACCAGAGACCCGTGTTCGAAGCCAACTACACAGTGCTGTCTGTGTGGGTTTTTCCCCGGGATCTCTGGATTCCTCCCATACTCCAAAGACGTGCAAGTTTGCAACTTAATTGGCTTGGTATAATTACAAATGATCCCTAGTGTGTGTAGGATAGTGTTAGTGTGCGGGGATCGCTGGTCGCTGCAGACTCTGTGGGCCAAAGTGTCTGATTCCACGCTGTATCTCCAAATTAAAACTAAAAAATGAAAGCAACCCATGGTTTTCCAATATCTGTTCTTATCCAATGTGGACATTGAAGGTCTAAGTTGCTGGACTCCAGCTACCTGGATGGGGAAGGCAGCAGAGCCTGAGGAAGGAGGCTTACCCTGAAATCCCTCGAAAAACTTTGACTGGTGGCACCGACTAATGCTAATTTTTGCTGGCTGTCAAAGTTGGGAGAAATATTAAGTGCTTTTTAAATGCCTCTGACATCCAAATACATTTAAAACCCATTAAAACTGATGCGAATTAAAAGGTTAGACACTTCTATTAAAAAAAGTAAAAATACCTAAAGATTTAAAAATAATTTAACATGATTAAACTAATGTATTTAAACTCAAGACCATGAGCATATAAGCACAGGAGTGGACCAGTCAACCTTTCAACACTGCCCCACTATTCAATATGCTGATTTATCCTAGTTTCAAATACACTGCGCTGGTTCTGAATAATCTTTGATTTCTTGATCTTTTAAATATTTCTCTCGCACTATCTCCAACTTAACTATTTAGATAAGAATGGGTTTGAGGATTATGGGCCAAATGCAAGTAAATAACACCAGCCCATTATACCGATTTGGGCAGCATGGACAAGGTGGGATGAAGGGCCTGTTTCCATGATGTACAGCTCTAAGACTCTACATATAATTCCACCATCTGCAGTATCAGATAATTCCAGAGTTTCACTTCGCTCTAAGAATTGGAATTTCAATCAGCTCAGCTTAATGAGTTCATACTTTCACACGTTACAGAAGCAGAATTAGGCCATTCGGCCCATCAAGTCTACTCCACCATCCAATCATGGCTGATCTATCACTCCCTCTCAACCCCATTCTCCTGCCTTCCCCCATAAGCCCTGACACCCATACTAATCATGAATCCACCAATCTCCTCCTTAAAAATATCCATTGACTTGGCCTCGATGGCCTTCTGTGGCAATGTGACTGTCTTCTTGTTTTTGATTGCGAAACATCTCAATATCTACCTCAATATCAAGTCCCCTTAGGATCGTGTGAGTTTGAACGAGGTCACCACACATTCTTCTAAACTTCAAGGCTTATAGACACAAACTGTGTCCACCCTGTCTTGAGAGGCCAACCTCCTCATCCCAGGGATTAGCCTGGTGAATCTAATTTTCCTGTTGAAGTGCAAAATAATCAGGGGAGGCATGGATCGGGTAGACAGTCAGAACCTTTCTCCCAGGATGGAGACTGGTGGCCATACATTTAATGTGTCAGGGGCAAACTTTATAGGAGTTGTGCAGAGCAAGTTCTTTACACTGAGAGTGGGTGTCTGGGGATGCATTGCGAGGTGTGGTGGTTGAGGTAAGTAAGTAAGTAAGTAAGTTTATTGACCAAGTATTCACATACAAGGAATTTGCCTTGGTGCTCCGCCCACAAGTAACAACATGACATATAGTGACAGTTACGAATGACTGGTAGATGTGATAGAGGCATTTAAGAGGCTTTTAAATAGGCACATGATATGAAGGGAGTGGAGGGACATATTTTAATTAAACCCCCTGTTTGGTCCGGACATTTTGGGCAAAAGGGGCTCCACCTTTCCTTGGTCATCGGTACCGGCTCTGATTTATTCTGCACCTTTTTATACTTCTCGATTCCTCCTCTCCTGAATCTCAGTCTGAGGAAGGGTCTCAACCCGAAACGTCACCTGTTCCTTTTCCCCAGAGATGTTGCCTGACCCGCTGAGTTACTCCGGTATTTTGTGTCTATCTTTGGTGTAAACACACATCTGCACTTCCTTCCTGTGCATTTGGCCTGTTCGTGCTGTTACTATTAAACCATTATTTTGTCCTCAGAAGTCTCTCTCTTCTACAAATCCAATTTTTGTCATAAACTGCATGGAACAAGGAGACATACAAATTGTACCAAGCATCAACAGTGTGTGATAATAGGTTGCTCTCAGCTTGTTAAATGTCACCATGCAGACCACCCAGAATGAAGGATAATTGCTAAGAGTGGTTCAATTAATTATCGATTATAGCCACATTTGTTTAAAATTTCTGTCTGGCATGTCAACTTGTTTAAGTTGCATAACTTTTCATCCGTGTTTCAGAAAATTCATACATAATCATTGTTGATTTTCTAGTTTGGAGTCAAATGATTGGGTCATATAATATATTGACGAGTTAAGGGCGTGTTCCACTTGGGCGTCATTTGCGCGCCACGGAAATGGCGGGCGAAGATTTTGGACATCACAAAATCCTGGGGCATCGCGCGCGACCGCGCGTCACTGCCTACATCACCACGCACCATGTGCGCATCACGTGCGCGTCACGACACGCGCCTTGCTATGCGCATATTTTGTCACGTAAATGACAATTAAATGAAATTTTAAAACAACGCAAACTGGAAGAGGACAAGATGAGAGTGGATGGGACGTGTTGGTTGGTGTGGACAAGTTGAATGGCCTGTTTCTTTGCTGGATGAGTGTGTGACTAAATTACTATATCTTTGTCAATAAAATACAAGGCAATCTGTTCATCTCCAGGGATTCCCATGTCTTCAAATCATACCGTTTAACTGGACACAGCTTGTCATCTGGACTGACCCATGCCTCTGGTTTCATTCCTACTGCATCCCGTACTCTCTCTCAATTCATCATATTCATGAAATTCATCTCATGCTTCTTTGATCCAATTCCCTCTGGGTTTTTTTTGGAGTTTGCACGTTTCCCAACGATTGCATGGGTTTCCTCCGGTGCTCGCTCCTTCCCACATGATTCTTCCCACACCCCAAAGACATACAAAACTTGTAGACTAATTTCCCACTGTAAAACCATTGAGGATGTGTAGGGCGTTAATGCAAGATTGGGATATCATAGCACAAGTGGCAACGTGTAGTCGATGGTCGGTGTGAACAGTGACCAAAAGGCCTTTTCACAAAGGGCTTGTGTGAGCTGGCTTGAAGGAGCCTGTTTTCACGCTGTATAACACCTGGAGTATTGCGTACAGTTTTGGTCACTTAATCTGTGGAAAGACATTCTTGCCATAGAGGGAGTACAGAGAAGGTTCACCAGACTGATTCCTGGGATGGCAGGACTTTCATATGAAGAAAGACTGGATAGACTCGGTTTGTACACGCTTGAATTTAGAAGATTGAGGGGGGGATCTTATAGAAACTTACAAAATTCTTAAGGGGTTGGACAGGCTAGATGCCGGAAGATTATTCCCAATGTTGGGGAAGTCCAGAACAAGGGATCACAGTTTAAAGATAAGAGGAAAGTCTTTGAGGACCGAGATGAGAAAATCATTTTTCACACAGAGAGTGGTGAATCTGTGGAATTCTCTGCCATAGAAGGTAGTTGAGGCCAGTTCATTGGCTATATTTAAGAGGGAGTTAGATGTGGCCCTTGTGGCTAAAGGGATCAGGGGGTATTGAGAGAAGGCAGGTACTGGATGTTGATTTGGATGATCAGCCATGGTCATATTGAATGGCGGTGCAGGCTCGAAGGGCCAAATGGCCTACTCCTGCACCTATTTCCTATGTTTCTATTTTTCTATAACTCGATGACTGATAAAAGGTGATCTATTTTCTCAGTAATTATTCTTCTATAATCTACCTCCAGCAGATTTCTCTGAAATGTTATTTCAAGAGAAAAATACAAATTCTGAGTAATCGGCTTCTCAGAGGGCAGTTAATGTTGTTGGAGTGAAGTCATCAAAGAGTCTATTCAAGGGAAGGAATATCTCATTTTATTTGTAATTGAACTTCAGGCTGAAATAGCATTGGTGTGGCATTTTGAGGACTAGAATAGAATTTTCATGTTAATAAAACTGCAAGATTACAATAATTAACATCTGATATTTAGCAATAATGTCAACCCTTAATGTTTGTCTTAACTGTGCACTTATTGTAAACAAGTCATTGACGTAAAGAAATAAATATATATGAAGACCTCTTTAGACAGTCGAAATGTAGACCTGCTATCCTTTATTTTGTCATCAGGCCCAATGTCATTACATTATATTTTAGTATCACAAAATAATCCTCATTAACTTATTTAGCCACATGAAACGTGATTTTAATTGTTAAATAAATACTTAAATAACAGGCCTAACAGGCAGGATCCCATTGACATTTTGTATCAGAATTAGATACCTGTAGTATTAAACAACACACACTCTCTTTCAAATTATAGATTTTCTCTCTGAATGAGAAGGAATGGCTGTGGAGATGATAAAAAACCTTGTGAAATTAAAAATATTTTTTTGTAAACCATAGACATAAGATAGACATAAAATGCTGGTTTACAAAAAAGATACTAAGTGCTGGAGTAACTCAACAGGTCAGGCAGCATCTCTGATGACCATACTGTCGATAGGTGATATTTCAGGTCGGGTCCACTCCAACACAAAACGTCAGCCATCCATGTTCTCCTGAGATGAAGGTACACAAAAATGCTGGAGAAACTCAGCGGGTGCAGCAGCATCTATGGAGCGAAGGAGATAGGCACTTTGTATCTTTATTAGTAAGACAACTTTACAAAAAAAAAACTCTTCCACATTTTCTCTGAACATGTGGTTTATAATTACCCAACTGATCTACAGTGCTTTAAATAGAGGGCACCTATAATCAAACAAGATGCTATTGGTATTGTGAAGTGTGTAGTGAATGTTAGTTCAGCAAAAGCATTTTAGATAGTGTAGGAAGGAACTGCAGATGCTGGTTTACATCGAAGATAGACATAGAATACTGGAGCAACTCAGCGGGACTGGCAGCATCTCTGGAGAGAAGGAGTAGGTGACGTTTCGGGTCGAGAGCATTCTTTATTTTAAATAGTATTAACACACTAAGTGTTGTGTGCATTTGTATATATATATGTATATAAATACACATATTTTTACTGTTATGTGCATTGAAGTAATGAAATCATAGAGCATTGAGCGTGATGCTTGTCAATATACGACTGGATTGACATTGTTGATTTTCTGAAGGTGATAATAGTTATCTATTCCTCCTCATGACTCACATTCAGTTTGGCACTGAGATCTCAAAAGAAGGACTTTGATATGGGGTTTGGCAAGTGACTGAAATTGTCATAGGTTGCCACTAGAATTCCGGATGGAAAATACTTTTATAATTATCCAAGGCATTCTCCCCAGAAGATGCCATTGGCACCAGCATATTGGATATAGTGGCTAAGATGAAGGCTGGGCACAGTGCTGATATGATCTCATTTGAATTTGTTGTAGATCACATTTGGTTTTGATGCATGTGGCCCCAGTACCAGCTCTGAAAGAAACAGACATTTAAGATCAGCAATCTTGCCTGTTGCTGACACTGCCAGACATGTGGGCTGGTTTGCCCGAAGATAGACATAAAAAGCTGGAGTAACTCAGCGGGACAAGCAGCCTCTCTGGAGAGAAGGAATGGGTGATGTTTCGGGTCGTGACCCTTCTTCAGACTGAGAGTCAGGGGAGGGGGAAACTAGTTACTCCGGCACTTTGTGTCTATCTTCGGTGTAAACCAGCTTCTGCAGTTCCTTCCCACCCATTGTGAATATCTTCAGCTTCTCAGTGTGTTAACTTGTTATCAATAAATTATCTTGCTAGAGTCCCCCCCCCCCCCACCCCCCCCCCCCCCCCCCCACTCCCCACCCCCCCCACCCCCCCCCCCACCCTCTTATTAATAAATTCCCAGTAGAAGTCCAAGCTCGGACTAGGAATCAATGTTCAGACAATGTATGCATTCTAACATTCATTCCATCATTCATTCGTTCTTACTGTACAATAATTAAACTTCATGAAGTTGGCTATGGAATGTTTACTTTTAAATACTTTAATTAAAGAACGCACACATGCCAACTTTGGGGAAAAAGAATCATCTGGGATATTGAATTAAAACTACTCAGAAGGATAAGCTCTATCATTTATTCACATCTTTAATTAAGTCTTTGATCCAACGCTAAATGCTGTGCGAGCTGTTTATTTAAATCACGGATCTAAGATGATTTATATTGTTGAATCAAGCAAGATAGGAGCAGGACTCACAGTGTAAAGAAGGGTTTCAACCTGAAATTTCTTTCTTGCCTATTATGCCCCCTGGCATGTAGGGCAGCAACGAAGGTCCTCTATTCAGTAGTGCTGATTCCTTCAGTTGCTGTTTCTGTAACATATTTGTTTTACGAGGCTGGGTTGTTAGCCCTGTGCTCAACATCCAACCTGGAGGACCAGTGGATCGCTCTTCGTCTTGCCTCTACCCTTCGACCTGTCCAGCATGGGGGACCCTATCAGGAGACAAATCTCCCACTTGCATAGCTCTAGGGGTCACCAGAGACCCTGTTGGACCCTGACTGCGGGTGCTGCCTATACGGGGTTTGTACGTTCTGCCCGTGACCTGAGTGGACATTCTCCAGGATCTTCGGTTTCCTCCCACACTCCAAATACGTACAGGTTTGTATGTTAATTGGCTTGGTATAATTGGGGGGGGGGGTCACATGTCGGCAGGAACTCGGTGGGCCGTAGGGCTTGTTTCCAAGCTGTATCTCAAACAAGGGGACATGACATGAGAATTAAGGGACTGAAGTTTAGGGGTAACATGAGGGGGGAACTTCTTTACTCAGAGAGTGGTAGCTGTGTGGAATGAGCTTCCAGTGAAGGTGTGGAGGCAGGTTCGTTTTTATCATTTAAAAATAAATTGGATAGTTATATGGATGGGAAGGGAATGGAGGGTTATGGTCTGAGCGCAGGTATATGGGACTAGGGGAGATTATGTGTTCGGCACGGACTAGAAGGGTCGAGATGGCCTGTTTCCGTGCTGTAATTGTTATTATTATATGGTTATCTCTGAACATAAAACTAAACTAATGAAACTACTTTCACCTAAAATCTAAAATCTAAACCATGAACTGAACTCCACAGATGTTCATTGAGAATCTTCAGCATTTTGTCTTTCCATTTCAGACTTTTAGCCCCTGCAATAATTTGCGTTGGAAATGAAATATACCAGCAATGATACTTTTATAATTGTTGCTTCATAAAAAGGGAATGAAGTTAATGATTATTACAAAAACAGATGCCTTGAACTGATTAAAGAATAAGTCTTTTGTGGTCTTGAGATTGTCTGTCTATATAATGTGTTAGGGCCCAAAGTCATAAGAATGCACTCAGTTTAGCTAAGTTTAGTTTAGAGATACAGCATGGAAACAGGCCCGTCGGCCCACCGAGTCCGCACCGACCAGCGATCCCCGCAAATTAACACTCCCGACACACAATAGGGTCAATTTAAATTTATATCAAGCCAATTAACATAGAAACCTGTACGTCTTTGGAGTGTGGAAGGAAACCGGAGCACCCAGAGAAAACCCACGCAGGTCACAGGGAGAACGTGCAAACGCCGCACAGAGAGCACCCATAATCAGGATCGAACCTGGGTCTTTGGCGCAGCAACACAACCGCTGCGCCACCGTGCCGCCGTGCTTCCTGAATAATAGGAAGAACATTATTCCTAACAATCAGCTTAACAACAAATATCTTACCTTTGGTAGCAGCTAAATATATGGTAGACCTAGTGAAAGATAACACGTTTGCTTAATATAATTAATGATAAATAATTCACTTCAATCATGGAAAATGCCTCCAGATTCAGGGACAATTTCTTCCCAACTGAACCATCCTATCACCAACCGGAGGACGGCCCTGAGCTACCATTTACCACTTGGAGGCCCGCAGACTATCTTTAATCAGGCTCTACTGGACTGAATCTTGCACTAAACATGTTTTGCTGTACACTGTATCTGTACACTGTGGTTGACTTGATTATAATCATGTATAGTCTTCCTGTTCCAACAATAAATCTTTTCACTGTACATTGGTACGTGATAATAAACTAAACCAAACTAAGGAGTATACAAGTGTGATTCCTCAAATGATTCCTCAATTTTGGATACTGTATCTTTTGCAACTTTAATCTTTAGTGGCCTGTTCCACATGCGATTTTTTTGGCGATTGCCGTCACCCGCCATAGGTCGCCGAAAATGTTCAACATGTTGAGAATTCAGCGGCGACCAGAAATACGCCACGACTCTTTGGGTGACTAGGGGACCTTTCATGACCATACAGGCGACCCCCTGGCGACATGTCCCCTGGTGACAACCCGTTGAACATTTTCAGAGACCTATGGACGGGTGCCGGCAGTCACCGAAAAAGTCGCGTAAGTGGGACAGGCCCTTTGCAAGACTAGCATTATTGTGACTTGGAGTCCAGTTATACAGCATTATGGAGACACAAACTGCAGTTGTTGGAATCTTGAGCAGAGCACAATGTGGGAGGAATCCGGAGCGCCCGGAGAAATCCAACACAGTCACAGGGAGAAGGTACAAACTATGTACAGAGAGCATCCGAGGTCAGGATCAAATCTGGGTCGCTTGTGCTGTGAGGCAGAAACTCTACCGCTGTGCCACTGTGCCCCCCCTGGAACAGGGGGTTTGGGAACTGGGATTGTTTGACAAATTTCTGAATGATATTTAGAACGTACAAATCTTGAGAGGAATAGATCGGGTGGACATGCAGAGTCTTATTCCCAGAGTAGGGGAATCGAGGACCGGAGGACATTGGTTCAAGGTGAGGGGGGGAAACATTTAATGGGAACCTGAGGGGTAACCTCAGAAACATATGGACGGGTACATGGATAGGACAGGATTTGAGGGATGTGGGCCAAAAACAGGCATGTGGGAGTAGTGTAGCTGGGACATGTTGGTTGGTGTGGGCAAGTTGGGCCGAAGGGCCTGTCTCCACATTGTATCACTTTTTATAAGCCCTTCTCCAGCCCCAACACAGAGACACGGTCTGAAGAAGGGTCTCGACCCAAAACATCGCCCATTCCTTCTCTCCAGAGACACTGCCTCACCCACTGAGTTACTCCTGCATTTTGTGTCTGCCTACAGGGCAATATCTCTTCCTTCAACGCTTGCCCCGTTAAAGAATATCGTTCAGCATTACATGACACATAAACCAGCTGAGGACTAGAATACTGTCTGAAGAGCAACTCAGGCTTTTCCTGACATAATGCACTGGGTGGACCTGCTATAAAAAGATCATTGGTGCCTTTGTACTATTTATTGTTCTCAACACATCACATGATTACTTCACGTGAAAGCCTCGATGACTAATGGCCTTATTTATAGGTAAATATTTAAAAATTTGTTGACTAGTGGCATTTTAATTTTGGTACCTCTATTTGAATCAGCAAGAGATTGTGTTTTAACACCGACAACAGGTGATGCCCTCGGGTAACATTAGCTTTCTTAAGGTAATTTAAGGATTTATTTCAACATCACTTAAAGGTGTTTAAAATAAACTGTCTAGCTGAAGAAGTAAACAGACTGATGTCGATACAAGGAACTGCAGATGCTGGTTTACAAAAAAAAAGACACAAATTGCTGAAGTAACTCAGCGGGTCAGGCAGCACCTTTGAAGATCACGGGGAGGTGACTTTTCGTCAAGAATCTATCTATCTCTGCCTAAAATATATCCACTGTCTTTGGCTCCACAGCCTTTAATTCTGAGGCTGTGACCTCTGCAGAGAAACATAGAAACATAGAAAATAGGTGCAGGAGTAGGCCATTCGGTCCTTCGAGCCTGCACCGCCATTCAATATGATCATGGCTGATCATCCAACTCGGTATCCTATACCTGCCTTCTCTCCATACCCCCTGAATATGATCTAGGCCGAGACTCTCCCACTAGTGGAAACATCCTCTCCACATCCACTCTATCCAAGCCTTCAGTGAAGACTCAAGTCTGAAGAAGAGTCTCGACCGCTAATGTCACCTATTCACTCCACCATTTTGTGTCCATCTACATTGACATTAATGAATCAATGGTCAATAGTCCAAATGACGAGGTGTTAATGGCAGAACAAAAGTCTAGTGGATGAAGTGAAGCATATTGTAGTGGGATGAAATATATTTTTGCAACTGTTTATTAACAGTGTTGACAATGATGGAGTGAACAATATCGCAACGTGATTTGTTATTGTTCTATAGAGCATAACAGCAATATTTTACAAAATAAATAAATATACATTATAACATTATCCTGCCAGTAGAGTTATCAAAATGTCAGTTTGTTTGCCAGAGGGAACTCATAGAAGTAAAACAATCAATTCCGAAGCAGAAGGCATTCAGATTCTTTGTGGAAAGTTAATTATCAGTAGTGACTGTAGTGATGCTTCTTGTCCAATCTGCCGACTCCCAAACCATGGATAAGTGAACAGTGGCGGACTGGGTCTAAAAATATTGGTTGCCAGGAGACAAAGGGGGCCCACTTCCTCGGGGGCCCACTTGCCATCGGGCAAGCTGACACCCTGGCCAGTCCGACACTGTAAGTGAAGCTAGGTTAGCATCCTCTCCCAACCAATATTACAGTAGCAACATGGGATAGAGTGCTAGAGTAATGCAGCGGGTCAGGCAGCATCCCTGGAGAACATGGATAGATGACTTATCAGGAGCCCATCTTCACCCTGACCCTTCTTCAGAACCGACCCATGTTCTCCAGAGACCCTGGAGTTCCTCCAGCATTTTGTGTCTTTTTTTTTGTAAACCAGCATCTGCAGTTCCTTGTACCTCTATCCCCATTAGCAAGACTGTTGTTGCTCTCAGGCTGCGGTGTTGGGCAGGCCAGTTGTCCACGTGCCAGACACTCTATTGTCGCGAGCTTTGTTGGGGGAAGTAATTTCCAGGCAGTCAGAAGAAGGATTCGAGGCTGAGCTCCAAACCTCCTTGAAGAATTGCAATATACTCACTAATTCATAGAAACGTGTGGCAGATGACCACTCAAGGCAGGGACAAAGCCTGGCGACTGCCAGGGACTAGTTTTAATGGAACTCACCTGTGACACCTGGTGAGAACCTACGATAGCGCCTACGACAACCTATGACAGCAAAAATTGGCTCCACTTTTGCTGAAAAATTTTCAAACATGTTGACAATTTTGCGGCAGTCGCCCAAAAAATCGCCTAAGTGGGAGAGGCCAATTAGAAACACTGTTGTCAAAAATAAATTGCAAAGCTTCAAGAAGACAGGTTGGGATAGGGACAGGTAGAGTGCCTAAAAATGTTGGAAGTCCTCTTCATGTGTGATATTAATTCTGTGCTTTAAAGAAGGTTGAAACTGAGCATGCGGAACTGACTCTGCGGTCTACTTTAGTCAGATTCTGTTCTCAGTTGTCAAAGTACAAACGGCAATCGTAAAACAATAAAAACAAGGTCGAAAGGGTAACGGGGCATTTGCTTATCTGCCATGGGGTGGAATTGGGCTGTGTTTGCTTTGCTGTGTCCATTTTGGATGGCCATTTGGATGAAGGAAAATCTGCGTCTACATTAAACAACACATTAAAGGAGTAGATGAATCTTTGTTCTTGCTCCCTGTGATTGCTCTAAAATAAAGTTTTGATTGCCTTGCCCGACCGTGTATTTAAAGTTAACACTGTCTAAGTGATGCAAGGAGTGTTCATGGACTCTCTTTCCATTACAACACAGTTTTGACCATCAGTACGAAGGGTCCAGAATCATTGAAACATAGAAAATAGGTGCAAGAGTAGGCCATTCGGCCCTTCGAGCCTGCACCGCCATTCAATATGATCATGGCTGATCATCCAACTCAGTATCCCACTCCCTGCCTTCTCTCCATACCCCCTGATCCCTTTAGCCACAAGGGCCACATCTAACTCCCTCTTATATATAGCCAATGAACTGGCATCAACTACATTCTGTGGCAGAGAATTCCAGAGATTCACCACTCTCTGTGTGAAAAATGTTTTTTCTCATCTCAGTCTTAAAAGATTTCCCCTTTATCCTTAAACTGTGACCCCTTGTTCTGGACTTCCCCAACATCGGGAACAGTCTTCCTGCATCTAGCCTGTCCAACCCCTTAAGAATTTTATACGTTTCTATAAGATCCCCCTCTCAATCACCTAAATTCTAGCGAGTACAAGTCTTTCTTCATATGAAAGTCCTGACATCCCAGGAATCAGTCTGGTGTACCTTCTCTGTAGTCCCTCTATGGCAAGAATGTCCTTCCTCAGATTAGGAGACCAAAACTGTACGCAATACTCCAGGTGTGGTCTCACCAAGACCCTGTACAACTGCAGTAGAACATCCATGTTCCTATACTCAAATCCTTTTGCTATGAATGATAATATACCATTTGCTTTCTTCACTGCCAGCTGCACCTGCATGCCTACTTTCAATGACTGGTGTACCATGACACCCAGGTCTCGTTGAATCTCCCCTTTTCCTAATCGGCCACCATTCAGATAATAGTCTACTTTCCTGTTTTTGCCACCAAAGTGGATAACCTCACATTTATCCACATTATACTGCATCTGCCATGCATTTGCCCACTCACCCAGCCTATCCAAGTCACCTTGCAGCCTCCTAGCATCCTCCTCACAGCTAACACTGCCCCCCAGCTTTATGTCATCCGCAAACCTGGAAATGTTGCATTCAATTCCCTCATCCAAATCATTAATATATATTGTAAATAGCTGGGGTCCCAGCACTGAGCCTTGCGGTACCCCACTAGTCACGGCCTGCCATTCTGAAAAGGACCCGTTTACTCCTACTCTTTGCTTCCTGTCTGCCAGCCATTTCTCTATCCACATCAATACTGATCCCCCAATACCGTGTGCTTTAAATTTGTATTCTAATCTCTTATGTGGGACCTTGTCGAAAGCCTTGTCGAAAGCCTTCTGAAAGTCCCGATATAACACATCCACTGGTTCTCCCTTATCCACTCTACTTGTTACATCCTCAAAAAATTCTATAAGATTCGTCAGACATGATTTACTTTTCATAAATCCATGCTGACTTTGTCCAATGATTTCACCACTTTCAAAATGTGCTGCTATCCCATTTTTAATAACTGACTCTAGCAGTTTCCCCACTACCGATGTTAGACTAACTGGTCTGTAATTCCCCGTTTTCTCTCTCCTCTGTGTAGAGAGGGTGGCGGATTTCCGCTTCCTGGGAATCCACATTGAGGAGGACCTGACGTGGAGCGTGAACACCACTGCGCTGCTGAAAAAGGTCCAGCAGAGACTGCACTTCCTGAGGGTGCTCAGGAAGAACAACATCACTCAGAGGCTGCTGCTGTCCTTCTATCGGTGCTCCATTGAGAGCATACTAACATACTGTGTATGCGTGTGGTACACCAGCTGCACAGCGGCTCAGAGGAAAGCGCTCCAGAGGGCCATTGACAACGCCCAGAGGATTGTCGGCTGCCCTCTCCTTACCTTGGAGGACCTACACAGTTCCCGCTGCACCAAAAAAACCCAGAATATAATAAAGGACATCTCCCACCCCGGACACTCCCTGTTTGAACTGTTGCCGTCAGGCAGACGGTACAGATCCACAAGGACAAGGACAAATAGACTAAAAAACAGTTTTTACCCCACTGCTATAAAAGCACTAAATGTGGCCGCCAAGGAACGCAGGGGCGATACAGACTAAGGGACTGTGGTAACGGTGAAATCGACAGAAGGATGGAGGGTTGGGTGTGTATGCGTGCTTTGTCTGTGATTTTTATTTATTTGCTTATCTTTATTATTTTACCGTGGATGTTTCGTTAGCTTTAGAAATGTTTGAATGCTGCACTGACTGGCTGACATTTTAAATTTCGTTGTACATGGCCCATGTTACAATGACAATAAAGAAACTATTCTATTCTATCCCTCCCTTTTTAAAAAGTGGGGTTACATTAGCTACCCTCCAATCCTCAGGAACTACTCCAGAATCTAAAGAGTTTTGAAAAAGTATCACTAATGCATCCACTATTTCTGGGGCTACTTCCTTAAGTACTCTGGGATGCAGCCTATCTGGCCCTGGGGATTTATCGGCCTTTAATCCATTCAATTTACCCAACACCACTTCCCGGCTAACCTGGATTTCACTCAGTTCCTCCATCTCGAATTTTTAATGTAGATAGACACACAAAGCTGGATGTACTGTGTGACGCTGCAGGTCAGACAGTACCTCTGGAGAAAAGGAATAGGTGACGTTTCAGATCGAGACCCTTCTTTAGTCTGAAGAAGTTCCTTTTCTCCAGAGATGCTGCCTGACCCGCTGAGTTTCTCTGGTTTCTTGTCTACCTTTAAACCAGCATCTGCACTTCCTTCCTACACATCTTGTACTTTTTAATCTTGTATGTTCTACAACTTACTAGCATTGACTCATTAATTAGTGCTGCAATCAATGCACATTGCATGGATAATTACAAATGATTTTTGTTCATGTTTCAATTTGAAGTCACCTCTTATATTAATGACTGTAGACCATGAGTAGATATAAAGATGAAGCAACAGCAAGACTATTCTTATGATTATGAACGTTTCTCCAATGGAAGTGTGTAAAATCGAGAGCAAAGTATTCAATGATTTTTTATAATTTAAACATGGCAATCAGAAAATCCTTCTGTCTGCTACCATTTGTTCTTCAATTATATCAAAAAAAATTAGATTTTAAGTTGGCTTTTGACGGAAGTGTTAGTTTCCTGTGTGGAGGAAGTTTCTTTTTAAAACCTGACACATCTGAGATATTTTTGGCAAAAGAAACACCTGGGCCCAAAATGTACTTTGATAAAAAACCAGTTCAAAGCGAGAGGTTTTTAGTATTGGTAGGAATAACTCCATAAATAAACTGGTTTATCTTCATTTCTGGTGGCATCTTATTTTCTTTGCGGGCTGATCTTTCGTGACAGACCGAATATTAAAAATATTTGTAAATCTTGTTGTGTGACATTTGTGTAAACTGCGCTGACACATCGTGTTACCGACACATTACAGTGTGATTTCAGCCCATTAAACAGTTTCCCAGGAGTGGGCCAGTATTTGTCGCCAGTTTAGAAGGTTTGAATAATTCAGTGCTGAAGCTGTGGAAAAGATTAGTGTTTTATCTTTAACACTTGTAACTTTGACCAAGCTTTCTTCCCCTCCTGCTACACTTGGCTCATCTGCTGCGCTTGTTGCTTGAATAATGCCGGGAATTGTTTTCAAATGTTAAATCAAACTTTCACATTTCTGCACATTTCTATCAGGGAAATGGATGTGACGTGGATAGGAAAGGTTGAGTGCGACGTGGACCAAAGGCAAGTAAATGGGACCCACTTCAATGGACATCTTGGTGGGCATGGACAAGATGGGCCAAAGGGCCTGTTTCCGTTCTGCAGTACTGTACCATGGAAGGGTTGTAACTTATTTTTCCACAATCTTTTTCTTTTCACTGTACTGTTTGCACTGTTTAGTTGTAATTGACATATAATTTATATATAATTTATGTGTAATTAATGTTTTTGTGTGCTGCCCGATTCTATCTGCAGGACCTATCGCAATGTTCCAAAGACGTCTGGACAGGTACATGGATAGGATAGGTTCAGAGGGAAGTGGACCAAACGCAAGCTGGTGGGACTGGTGTAGATGGGGCACGAAGGTCAGCCGGGGCAAGATGGGCCTGTTTCCACGCTGTATGACTCTATGATTCCATGTGCCCGTGATGTTGCTGCGAGCAAGATTTACGTTGTAGCTGCACCGCACCTTACTAGTGCACCTGACAATAAACTCAACTTGACTTGATCTGAAACAAATGTGAGATATGTAACATTATGGAGATCATATCAAAAGGACAGTAATATGTGACCAACTACTCTTTGTGTGTTTACATTGTGTCGTTTGGGGTAAAACCTTCCATGGACAATTGTTTCAATGGGTTCCCTGTCCAGATATCAGTTCCATTTGCTGGAGTGCATGACCACCAAAGATTGGTGCACCAGTCACTTAAACACATTTTGTTTTCCATTTCTTTCCATTCTTTGTATCTGTTAATTTTCAAATTGCATTTGCCCAGTGGCATCATTATCTTATAGCTTCAAGTTGGCCGGCTTCTTAAGAACGATATTACAAGACATCGCCACAGTCTACCTGTTGCTTATCCTTTATGCCTCTTGTCTCAGTGGTGGCCAAGAACTGTATTGGGTCTGTATTGATCTGTTTGTATTGAAGAAGGGTCTCGATTCAAAACTTCACCTATCCATGTTCTCCAGAGATGATGCCTGACCCGCTGGGTTACTTTAACGATTGTATCTGTATCTGTATTGGGTACCTGGCCTTCACTGTTTTAGTCTGCCCATTTGTTACTCTTTGTTTCCGCTCAATATCATGAGTTCAATACTTTCATACATATAACCATATAACCATATAACCATATAACAATTACAGCACGGAAACAGGCCATCTCGGCCCTTCTAGTCCGTGCCGAACACGTATTCTCCCCTAGTCCCATATACCTGCGCTCAGACCATAACCCTCCATTCCTTCCCCGTCCATATAACTATCCAATTTATTTTTAAAGGATAAAAACGAACCTGCCTCCACCACCTTCACTGGAAGCTCATTCCACACAGCCACCACTCTCTGAGTAAAGAAGTTCCCCCTCATGTTACCCCTAAACTTCTGTCCCTTAATTCTCAAGTCATGTCCCCTTGTTTGAATCTTCCCTACTCTCAGTGAGAAAAGCTTATCCACGTCAACTCTGTCTATCCCTCTCATCATTTTAAAGACCTCTATCAGGTCCCCCCTTAACCTTCTGCGCTCCAAAGAATAAAGCCCTAACTTGTTCAATCTTTCTCTGTAACTTAGTTGCTGAAACCCAGGCAACATTCTAGTAAATCTCCTCTGTACTCTGTCTATTTTGTTGACATCCTTCCTATAATTAGGCGACCAAAATTGTACACCATACTCCAGAATTGGCCTCACCAATGCCTTGTACAATTTTAACATTACATCCCAACTTCTATACTCAATGCTCTGATTTATAAAG
Organism: Leucoraja erinaceus; assembly: GCF_028641065.1. Lineage (NCBI taxonomy): Eukaryota > Metazoa > Chordata > Chondrichthyes > Rajiformes > Rajidae > Leucoraja > Leucoraja erinaceus. The sequence continues at coordinate 31,925,734 of NC_073397.1, forward strand.
GCCAGCACACCAAAAGCTTTCTTTACCACCCTATCTACATGAGATTCAACTTTCAGGGAACTGTGCACAGTTATTACCAGATCCCTCTGTTCACCTGCATTTTTCAATTCCCTACCATTTACCATGTACGTCCTATTTTGATTTGTCCTTCCAAGGTGTAGCACCTCACACTTATCAGCATTAAACTCCATCTGCCATCTTTCAGCCCACTCTTCCAACTGGCATAAATCTCTCTGTAGACTTTGAAAATCGACTTCATTATCCACAACCCCACCTATCTTAGTATCATCTGCATACTTACTAATCCAATTTACCACACCATCATCCAGATCATTGATGTACATGACAAACAACAGTGGACCCAACACAGATCCCTGTGGCACCCCACTAGTCACTGGCCTCCAACCTGACAAACAACCATCCACCATTACTCTCTGGCAACTCCCATTAAGCCACTGTTGAATCTATCTTGCTACTCCACCATTAATACCCAACCATTGAACCTTCTTAACCAACCTTCCGTGAGGAACCTTGTCAAAGGCCTTACTGAAGTCCATATATACAACATCCACTGCTTTACCCTCATCAATTTCCCGATTGTAACCTCTTCAAAAAATTCAAGAAGATTAGTCAACCATGAGCTTCCAGGCACAAATCCATGTTGACTGTTCCTAATCAGACCCTGTTTATCCAGATGCTTATATATATTATCTCTAAGTATCCTTTCCATTAATTTTCCCACCACTGACGTCAAACTAACAGGTCTATAATTGCTAGGTTTACTCTTAGACCCTTTTTAAACAATGGAGCAACATGCGCAGTACGCCAATCCTCCGGTACTATTCCCGTTTCTAATGACATTTGAAATATTTCTGTCATAGCCCCCATACATCCCTTCACATGTTTCATAGGAATTGTAGTCAGCTCGCACCATGTTCTGAACTAGCCTTGTCTCATTATTATGTTTAAAAAAGAACTGCAGATGCTGGTAAAATCGAAGGTAGACAAATTGGAGGAACAGCACCTCATATTTCGCTTGGGTCGTTTACACCCCAACGGTATGAACATTGACCTCTAACTTTAAATAGCCCTTGCTTTCTCCCTCCTTCCCCTCCCCCTTCCCAGTTCTCCAACAAGTCCTACTGTCACCGCCTACTTCCTTTCTTCCCTCCCCCCGGCATCAGTCTGAGAAAGGACCTTTACCCAAAACTTCACCAAATCCTCTCCATAGATGTTGCCTGAACCCGCAGCATTTTTTGGCTCATTATTAGTTCTTTTTGGCAACTACCAGCTTTCCTCTCTCTGCATTTGCAATTTTGGCATTTGTTTCCCAGATTAGGTCATTTCTCCCTCTGCCCTTCACACTGTGTTCCTCAAGGTTTGCGTAACCGTATACCATTGCTGGTCCTCCCTCAAGGCTTCTGTTTGACTTTGTCAACAGAATTGTTTTGGTCACTATCCAATTCATCAACTCTGACTTTGGACAGCTCCTGTAAGATTGAACTCAGGTTGCCAGGACCAAATCTGTTTAAACAGATGCTTGTTTAATCTTACAAGTCCAGTCCTTCACACAATCTGGTCATGGATAGATGGGTCGGTCCCTCAGGCTTCCAAATTACAGTTTGCAGCCAGTAATATTAGTTCAGTCCAATATACATTCAATTTATTTACAAAAGAACTGCAGATGCTGGAAAATCGAAGGTTTTACACAAAAATGCTGGAGAAACTCAGCTGGTGCAGCAGCATCTATGGTGCAAAGGAAATAGGCAATGTTTTGGGCAGAAACCCAAACTGTACACTGCAAGGGCCAGGAAGCCAGCGGGTAAGATCATCTCTGACCCCTCTCACCATGGCCACAAACTCTTTGAATCACTTCCCTCTGGAAGGCGACTCCAGACTGTCAAAGCCACCACAGCCAGACATAAAAAAAAATTTTTCCATGAGTAGTAGCTCTACTCGATAACTAAAAGTCTGCAGCCTCATTTTGCCCTGGTATTTTATTTCATTCACGTTTAAACTGTAATGTTTTATTATTAATGTTTAATGTTTCATGTGTCATTCTTAATTGTTACTGTATGCCGTGTTGTTACTTGCGAGCGGAGCACCAAGGCAAATTCCTTGTATGTGAATATACTTGGCCAATAAACTTATTCATTCATTCATTCAATGCCATTGGATCCAATTTGTAGAAAATGTTTGCTTTCAATATCAGAATGGTCCTATTTAAATTTTCCACTTTATGGCAATGGTCTAAATCTTCCAAACACAGACACTCATTGAGTCCATAAAATTGAAGATGTTTTTCAAATTATGTATAATTTGGCCAATTCTATTCAGAATAACCCAATAAATATTCAGTCAATTATGTATCTGAAGCTAATCTTTTTTTGAAGTGTTCTATTCTGTTATCTAACATCAAACAAAACATGTCCACTGCTTTATAATTGGAGCACTCATTTCCATGCATATATTTAGCATTATAATGCAAAATACCTTTGTTCTTTGCAGTAATTGTTTTTGAAACTCTCCAATGGTTTAAAACATTGCCAAGAGTGCGTAGAATGTCACCAAGTGCCTCATTTAAAATTCATTTTCTTTTGTACGTAATTGTTTTGTATATTGTTCTTTATTTGCATCATAACTGTATTTTTTGAGCTATTAATGGATTCGATAGGTTTAGCAAGATATGGGCCAAACACAGACAGGTGGGGCTAGTGTAAATGGGGGTTGTTGGTCAGAGTGGGCCAGTTCAGTCGAAGGGTCTGTTTCCATGCTGCGTGTCTCTGAGTCTATGATTAATACTGCGGCATTGTGGCGCCTGCTGCCTTCCCGCGCCAGAGACCCGGGTTCGATCTCGACTACGGGTGCTGTCTGTATTCGGGTAACTCTGGTGCTTTTACCTTCTCCCTGTGACCACGTGGGTTTTCTCCGGGTGCTCCAGTTTCCTCCCACATTCCGAAGACCTGCAAGTTTGTAGGTTAATTGGCTTCTGTAAATTGTCCCTAGTGTGTAGGATAGAACTCGACTACCGTGGGACCGCTGGTCAGCATGGATCCGGTGGGCCGAAGGGCCTGTTTCCATGCTGTATCTCTAAAACCAGAATTAAAATTCACATGGTTTTGTATCTTTAACTTGCCTCTTGACAAACAAAGAATTTTCAGCATTTTTTGTACTTAACACTTGCAAGCAAACTTTCTCCAAAATAGAACAGTTCTGGAAATTCTTCACACATTATATTACTTTTGCTGCGTACATCTTCTTTGAAGCAGCTGTATGTCAAGTTAACCTTTGTGGTTAAAGAGGTAAATACATTTAATCATTTTACTCTAACTCAATTTAATACATTAATCTGGTGTTATATTTTGCAACATAACAGATGAGGAATTCCAACATCAAATCTTCCACATTGCTGCTCCAAGCTGCCAAGGTCTTTGATAGTGAGAAGAGTTAGCGACTGGAGTGTTGTGTGAGTGTGGAGTGGTGGGGGTGGTTCTAACTGGGCTGTGAATGCTAAGCATGGTATTGTGATCGTGGGATGTGCCGGAGGACAGCAAATGTTGAGAACAGTGGGAGGAGAGACCTCGAGATAAGTGAAGGAAAGCAAGAAATGCTGGAAAGATTCAGCAAGTCAGGCAGCATCTACTTCATCATCTTGCGTACGGCGTGCACAGCCTAAAGTTGTAAGACAACTTGTTCTATTTGATCTTATTTGATTGTGCACGCCAGGTTGATTGCATTCGTTGAAACAGGGCGGACCACGTGAAGGTTGCAATCTTCCATAGGCAGCATCTTTAGACTTTACAGATACAGCGCGGAAACAAGCCCTTCGGTCCACGTTGACCGGCGATCACCCCGTACACTAACATTATCCTGCATCTTAGGGACAATTTACAGTTTATAGAAGAGAATTAACCTACAAACCTGTATGTCTTTGGAGGGTGGGAGGAAAGCTGAGCACCCGGGGGTGTGTGTGTGTGTGTGTGTGTGTGTGAGGGGGGTTGATAGGCAAATAGCTGAGCAAAGGACAGAGATGAAAAGACCGATGGTGTGAGACATAAGGATTGAAGAGTTGCGAATTGTGAAGCTAGAGGAAGGACTTCCAAAATTCTTAAGGGGTTGGACAGGCTAGATGCAGGAAGATTGTTCCCGATGTTGGGGAAGTCCAGAACAAGGGGTCACAGTTTAAGGATAAGGGGGAAATCTTTTAGGACCGAGATGAGGAAAACCTTTTTCACACAGAGAGTGGTGAATCTCTGGAATTCTCTGCCGCAGAAGGTAGTTGAGGCCACAATTCATTGGCTATATTTAAGATGGAGTTAGATGTGGCCCTTGTGGCTAAAGGGATCAGGGGGTATGGAGAGAAGGCAGGGAGTGGGATACTGAGTTGGATGATCAGCCATGATCATATTGAATGGCGGTGCAGGCTCGAAGGGCCGAATGGCCTACTCCTGCACCTATTTTCTATGTTTCTATGAATGTAGGTGAAAGGGGATGGGAGAAGTCGTTGCAAGTGTAGGTGGGGCCCAGGGGAGGAAAGAAGGAGGGGGGTGGGGGAAGAACGGGGGGAAGGGGGGGGGGGGGGGGGGGGGGTTAGTTAACTAAAGTAGGCAAATTCAATGTTCATACTGTTGGGGTGTGACGGGGAATCGGACAATACTCTAGCTTATGGAAGGATATTTCGGAAACCTGACACAAGAGGTGAAGAAGTTCTGGCGGTGTGCTCTTTCAAGATTCTGTACCTTCTCTTGGCTTGAGTAGGGAAAAGATAGAATGACCGGGGTGGGACAAGTCTTTGATTACAGTATGTTTTCAGCGTGATGTGTAAATGTAGCCAATGGCGGGATGTCTGGCCTGTGTGACGAACTTGGCTACATCTTCTCAAGATGATGGCTCACTTGACCTCACTTGATCTTCTCAGAAGAGGCCAATAAAGTAAGAAGCTGAATCAGGGATGGACTCGGGTTCTTGAAGAGAGAGTGAGAGAGAGAGAGACGGAACAGATTCTTCATTCGAGAAAGATCATTCTGATCTTGTGAACACGGCGTTTGTTCCCAGTTTGACTGGTGCCGTCCTAATGAGTAAATGCAAGAGTATTCAAGCATCTGCTGAAGACACACAAAGTTCTGTTTCACACCAGCAGGTCATGCTGATGAAGTGCGATGAGGATGGTCACAGGTATAGACCAGCTGGGTGAATGAGCTATTTATGTCCTGTGGATTCAAAGACAGGGACATTGTTTTTTTTTAATGTTTATTTTATTAATAGAAATCGCTCACAGAAACTGTGGTGGAGGCAGTCACAATAATAGTGTTGTAGAGGGTTTAATGTGGGCACATGAATATGTACAAAATGGAGGAGTATGGATCATTTGCAGCCAAATCCCAGCAATCCCTGTACGTCTTTGGAGTGTTGGGAAGAAACCGAAGATCTCGGAGAAAACCCACGCAGGTCACGGGGAGAACGTACAAACTCCGTACAGACAGCACCCGTAATCAAGATCGAACGCGGGTCTCTGACGCTGTGAGGCAGCAACTCTACCACGGCTACCCTGCCGCCCCCCCCCCCCCCCCTGATATGTTGTCTATTTATTTGTTGTTTTGTTGTGTTAATGGGCCTGTGAAAGTCCTGTCCCACGGTACGAGTTCATTCCAAGAGTTCTCCCGAGTTTGCCCCGATTCGAACTCGGAGATTTACGGTAATGGCCACTCGTCGGAACTCGGGGCTCTCGTGGACATTTTTCAACATGTTGAAAAATCTTCACGAGTCTTCCTGTGCTTACCTGCCATTAGCGAGTCTTCCCGAGTACCTGCCGTTAGCGTTGCGAGCCGTTAAGGGACGTCTCCGAGCTCCGACGTACCCTCTACGTTCATTCTCCGTGCTTACCACGAGTTTGATTTTTTTTTAAACTCGGTAGAGCTCTCGGAATGAACTCATACCGTGGGACCGGGCTTTTAAGCTGCAGCAAATATGAATTTCATTGTTCCGTTCCCAGTGACCATGGCAAAGACAAGTGGCAAGTGTTGAGGCTGGAGACAGGCGCTGAGAAGATGGTGCTATGAAAACAATTTGTGGTGAATAAATGTCAGAAAGAAAGGGAAAAATATTTGGCAAATAAATAATAGTTTTAGTTTAGTTTAAAGATACAGCGTGATAACAGGCCCTTCAGCCCATCGAGTCCGCGCTGGTCAGTGATCCCTGCACATTTACACTAACCTACAAACACTAGGGATAATTTATACTTATACCAAGCCAATACCAACCTATAAACCTGTACGTCTTTGGAGTGTGAGAGAAAATCGAAGATCTCGGAGAAAACCCAGGCAGGTCACCGGGAGAACGTAGAAACGGTAGTCAGGATCAAACCCGGGTCTCTGGCGCTGTAAGGCAGCAACTCTACCGCTGCACTACATTGCCGCCCAATACTGAAGATGCTGGAATCTGAAGCATGAGTTCATACGTTCATAAGTGATAGGAGAAGAATTAGGCCATTCGGCCCATCACGTCTGCACCGCCATTCAAACATGGCTGATCTATCTCCCCCTCCTAATGTTAATCCTAAAATGCTGATGTTTCAGGTCAAAATCCCTTCATCAGAATAATATTAGATGGTGAGTGGGAAGAGACGACGCTGGTGTCTAGACTCCATTAATATTCCTATCACAGTCGTCTACATAGAGTTGATATCTCGCATGGGATTAAATAACAGCAGCATGATAAAATCAATAGAATAATAAAGCATTTTTCAGAAGATCGAATTTCTTCTTTTCAATGCGTTCAGAAAATGCTTCAAGACTGTAGAAGTTCAGTGATACTAGATTGTAAAACTGCTCTTTGTCTGACATAGATAGAGAGAAGTACAGCATGGAAACAGGGTCCACTGAGTCAACACTGACATCTCCCTCTCTATCTCGTTATCAATTACCCCTAGTGGCAATTTACAGAGGCCATCGAACCGACCAACCTACACGCCATTGGGATATAGGGAGGTGGAAACTGGAGCACCCAAAGGAAATCTATGTGGGAAATCTATCTGGACTCCACACTGACTCAGAGATCAAGATAAAACCCAGGTCTTTTGTTCTCTGAGACCACAGCTCTACAAGTTGCACTTCCGTAACGTCTGATTAGTTTTGATGTCTGAACCCCTAATTTTCTGGCTTTTATTCTAACACACAGCAGTTTTTAATTTAGTTTAGTTTAGAGATACAGCGTTGAAACAGGCCCTTCAGCCCATCGGGTCTGTGCCGACCAGCGATCCCCGCACACTTCCTTCACCCACTAGGGACGAATTTACATTTATACATTTCAACCAAGTCCCAATTAACCTACAAACCTGTACGTCTTTGCAGTGTGGGGTGGAAATCAAAGATCGCGGAGAAAACCCACGCAGGTCACGGGCAGAACGTACAAATTCTGTTCAGACAAGCACCCGTGGTCAGGATCGAACCCAGGTCTCTTGCGCTGTAAGGCAGCAACTCTACCGCCGCGCCACCGTGCTGCATCGTTTTGTTATGAATATATAATCTGACATTTATTCAGAGGTTTATGAAAAAGTTGCATAAGGCATTGGACATAAAAGCCATTGAATGTTCATGACGAGATAAGTTGTGATATTGCGTCCTGCATCCTCGAAGATTAGCAAGCTGTCATAACATTTCTTTTAATAATTCATTAATGAAATGTATTCACTTTGTTGTGAGAGGCCAAATGGCAATTAACCTGGCAGGTTATTTTTAGTTCATCACTAGGGTGCAAGAATTCACATGTCAATCGGCCTTGCTACCAAGTTTTCATGAGTGATATGAGCAGAATTAGGCCATTCGGCCCATCAAGTCTACTCCACCATTCAACCATGTCTGATCTATCTTTCCCTCTTAATCCCATTCTCCTGCCTTCTCCCCATAACCACTGAACCACTGACACCTGTGCTAATCAAGAATCGATACTCTCTATCTGCCTTAAACATATACATTGATCTCTGGCATGAGCTAGCATGCTGCTATTCTGTTTTATTCCCACTTGAGTTTCTTTTCCACTGGTGTGAATTCTGTTACCCAGAACAAATCTCTGTCCCACTATGGGCCGAATGGCCTAATTCTGCTCCTATCACTTATGAACTTATGACGTTGAATCTCCTGCTTATCCACACTTATACCATTGATATAAAGGCAATAAGGAGTGTTGCCCATATTACAATTCATAAAGCAACAGAAGGACAGAATGAATGATGTTAAAAAAATCAAAGGAAACTGTGTTGAGATAATTACCTGTGGATGGAATTTAATATCCATAAGTGTGAGTAATATATTCTCAGAAGAAAATACAGGTAGGGAGACTAATTTGATAAGTTCATAATTTCTGGGTGCAGAATTAGGCAATTTGGACCATCAAGTCTACTCCGCCATTCAATGATCTATCTTTCCCTCTCAACCCCATTCTCCTCCCTCTCTCCATAACTGCTGACACCTCGTACTAATCAAGAATCTATCTCTGCCTTAAAAATATCCATTGAAAGCCTCCACAGCATTTCTGACAGACGCAGAGATTTCAGATAAAAATTAATGTAAGAATAAAAACCATGTAACTTCTCTGTGAACAGACAACATTTTGCATCCCATTTATTCCAATATTTTTGCTATAAATACATATAGAGTCATAGAGTCTCATCGTGTGGAAACAGGCCCAACTTGCCCACACCAACCAACATGTCCCAGCTACACTAATCCCACCTGCCTGCATTTGGCCCATATTCCTCTTAGTCTATCCTATCCATGTACGTCTAAATGTTCCTTAAACGACGCAATAAGTACCTGCCTCAACTACCTCCTCTGGCAGCTCAGTCCATGCACCCAACACTTGTGTTACCCCTCAGGTTCCTATTAAATCTTCCTCCTACAAAATGGAGGAGTATGGATCATTTGCAGGCAGATGAGATTAATTTAGGCAGAGGTTCCCTTGCACCTCTTCCAACCTCATCTACTGTATCCACTGTCCCAGGTGTGGACACCTGTGTATCGGCGAGACCAAGGGCAGACTTGGTGATCGTTTTGCTGAACACCTCTGCTCAGTCCTCCTAGGCCTACACGATCTCCCGGTTGCTAAACACTTTAGCTCTCCTTCCCATTCCCGCACTAACATTTCTGTAAAGTAGACATACATGTTTATTTTATTCTGACGTTGTACCATTAAGATTAATATACAATTTACATTGTACTTCCAACAAAGGACAAATCTCGACTGAAATTTCACAGTCATTTTGGAATTAACTTGGAACTAGTTCCCCAATTCATGTGATTTTGAAAATAGTAGTTTAGGAAAATAAGGACAACCACCACTCCCACCCCTCTTGTTGTCAACTTGACTTTTGGCTGTCAATTTATTCAACTCCCAACAGCTGCCAATGTTCAGTTAAATGCAACTAAATCCCAAGGCAGAGACGTCCTGTCCTTCCACTCACTTCTCTTGTGGACCTTGATGTCAGATTAGCAGTAACGTCACTGTAACAGTGTTTACCCACGTTTGATACCTTGTCAGAATGAAAGAACGTACGTACCTTTAGAAAGGAGATGAGGAGGAATTTCATTAGTCAGAGAACGGTGAATCTGTGGAACTCATTGCCACAGACGGCTGTGGAGGTGAAGTCATTGGGTATTTTTAAGGCAGAGATAGATAGATTATTTATTAGTACGGGTGTTAGGGGTTATGGGGAGAAGGCAGGAGAATGGGGTTGAGAGGGAATGATGGATCAGCCGTGATTAAATGGCAGAGTAGGATGATGGGCCAAATGGCCTAATTCTGATCCTTATGAAATGAGTAGCTTTACAAACATTTGGTTCGGCTGCAATTGGAAGATACTGTATAGTAGGCCCCTCTCCGCCATGACCGACCATGGGTGATGCATCCTGGTCGGATGCAAGCCTGGGCAATGTCATATGGAGGACAGGCTGTTGCCCATGCAGCACGTCCCCCCCTCTCCATGTCGCTGATCGATCCAAAAGAACATCAGGGCCGTTACAGTTTGGCACCAGCGCCATCGCAGGAGCTGCCAGAGCGAGGTTGTAGACAACGACAAACTGCCTTCGGGGCTCCGACTCTGGATTTTCTTGAGGTTTACACCAGAGTTTTCCCTCTCCTAGATGGACTGCCTCCCAGGCTGACGAGCCCCATCTGCCCGAGACTTGTGGGGGCGGGAGCGTCTACCTTCCCGTGCAGTTCTGTGCAGTTCAAAGTAGTTTAAAAATATACTGTGCAGTTCTGGTAATCCCATTAGAGGAAGGATGTGGAGGCTTTGGAAAGGGCTTTGTAAAGATTTACCAGAAAGTTACCTGAATTTTAAAATATGCCTATTAGGAGAAGTTGGACAAACTTTGCTCTGAAGTGTCAGAAGTTGAGGGGAATCATGATGGAAGTATATCTTCTAGCATATGGTGTGCACAGCCTAAAGTTGTAGGACCATTTGTTCTATTTGATCTTATTTGAATGTGCATGCCAGGTTAACTACATTCATTGATATAGGGCGGACCACGTGAAGGTTGCAATCTTCCACCCATGGAAGTATATAAAATGATGAGATACAGTACATCATCATGCCGCCTCACCCGCTGTGTTACTCCAGCATTTTGTGTCTACCTTCGATTTATACCAGCATCTGCAGTTCTTTCTTACACATTATTGCTGATGGGTTTGGCCAAATGCCAATAAGAAAGTCAACCCAGAACTTCTGTTGCAGTATTATGTTAAGATAAAGCCTTTAAATCCGGCATTGTAGATTAAGCTGTTGAACTGAGCCCAACGAATGTTAATGTAATTCAGGAAGTTTAAGCATTGTCTGTGCATATAACAACCAGAGTTATTCTTTTCCCTGGTGTGGTTGGAAACGTTGTGATTTTGTGCACATACAAAGAGAGAGCATTTTAATTTAGTGAGAGGAGTGTAACTTTTAATTACAATTTTTAATTTAAATTAAAAAAAATTGAATTTAATTTAAATTTTTCAAAGAGAAAAAATTTGTTTTTTTTTTGCACGTTTCAAGTCAACCTCAATAATGCTTTTAGATGGGCTGCACAGTAGCGCAGCAGTAGAGCTGCTGCCTCACAGCGCCAGAGACCCGGGTTCGATCCTGACTAGAGGTGCTGTCTGTATGGAGTTTGCATGTTCTCCCTGTGACTATGAGTTTTCTCCGGGTGCTTGATTTTCCTCCCACACTACAAAGACGTAGAGGTGTGTAGGTTAATCAGCTTCAGTAACATTGTGAATTGTCCCTAGAATAGGATAGTCTTAGTGTACAGGGTGGTTGTTGGTCGGCGTGGACTCGGTGGGGGAAACAGTCTGTTTCCGTGCTGCATCTATTACGTCTAAAGTCTAAAGATGTCTGTCATGCATCTGCAAATACAGCCTGAAGAAGGGTCTCGACCCGAAACGTCACCCATTCCTTCTCTCCAGAGATGCTGCCTGTCCCGCTGAGTTACTCCAGCATTTTGTGTCTATCTTCGGTTTAAACCGGCATCTACAGTTCGTTCCTAAGCAAATCCATTGCCATCTGTTGAAAGAACATGTTTCTGTTTGCTGTGCAAAGCATGCAAGGTGAAAGTTAATGCTCAGACGTTTAAAAATATGAATAAAAATGTTTATTTTGCAAAGACAAGATTCACATTTGCACCACAATGCCAGACCAGGATGTGTGGAAATACCAATATGAGATTTAGTTGTGGACCATATCCCTTGTGTTTGTAAGTGGCTATCTGACTAAAAAAAGCTTTTTGGTCCTCCTACCTTTCATTGCAATTGACGTCAACTACAAATGATTTTTGCCGATATCTTAAACGAAGTGCATGAAACTAAATTTGCAATGACTATTATCAACCAGCACTCAGTTTCATCTCAAAGCAATTGCTTTTCAATTAGGGTTGTTTTTATCTGTTTGTATCTCATGCTTCTCGCTGCAGAGCTGCTTAAAAGGAATTGTCCGCAGTTTATTACCCTACAGCTGAAGGGAAAGACTCGTTTGAGTGTGCATAGAATCATAAATTCATCAAGAGAAGTCCTGTTAGATTTAAAGCTAGAAAATTAAGATGCACGTTCACGGTTGTGGTGACTGCATGCATTTGCTCTCAACAATGCCCAGTTGCAAATGGATCGGTATTCTTCAGCTGAATAGTTACGCCCTATGCTGTTTGAAGGTGGCACAGTGGCACAGTTGGTAGAGCTGATCTGTCTGAAGAAGGGTCCCAAACCCGACACATCACCCATCCTTTTTCTCCAAAGATGCTGCCCGACCCGCTGAGTTAATCCAGCAATTTTTGTGTCTACCTTCGGTATATAGCAGCATCTGCAGCATCATCACTTGGTGAACAATGGCTGCCTGAAAGATCTAGCAGTGGCAAACGAGAAGGCTGTCCACTGTGCAAGAGCCTGGCCGAACATTTGAAACATAGATGATGGACATGAAAGAAGAAGAGGTTCCTTTCTACACTTTCTGCTTCCTCACTGCGCCAGAGACCTGGTTTTGATCCTGACCTCGGGTGCTGCCTGTGTGGAGTTTGCACGTTCTCCCTGTGACCACGTGGGTTTCCACCGGGTGCTCCAGTTTCCTCTTATATCATGGGATAACTTAGAACCAGAGTGAACGGGTGATCGATAGTTGGCGTGGACCCAAGTGCCCTGGTGGGCCTCAGACCCTATTTCCACGCTGTATTTCTAAAACTAGAAATTAGCAGCTAGACTTCATGGAACATATGATGTAGAACAGTACAGCACAGGAACAGGCCATTTGGCCCACAATATATGTACCAATACATGATGCCAAGATAACCTGATCTCATCTCATGATCCATATCCATTCCCTGCATTCTCTTGTGCCTATCAGAAGCCCTCTTAAACGCCACTATCATATCTGCCTCCACCACCAGGCACCCACCCACCATCAGTGTAATAAGAAACCTCGGCATAGACATCTCCTTTAAACTTTGACCTTCTCATCTTAAAGCTATGCCCTCTCGTCTTTGATATTTCCGCTCTGGGATAAGGGTTCTGACTGTCTACCCTATCTTGGACACTCAGAACTTTATTCAGGAGAGGTATGGAAAGCCAGTGATACTTCCCACCACCTGCAAGGATTGTACATTGACTTTTGCCAGACTACTCTTGGGATTTACAGAGGTTTAACAAATATTTCCTATCAGGTGATCTGGGACATGTTTTTTGTATAGGAAGGGTTTTATTTTTTTTTTTGAAACGTATTTCTATGTCTTCACCTTATTTTCTACACCACTGATCATCTTGGTGAGGAAGAGACATAGACTATAAGCATGGTTACACTGATTTTATAGCACCTGATTATCAAAGCAGTGGTGGTCGGCTGAAGATAGACACAAAATGCTGGAGTAACTCAGCGGGACAAGGCAGCATCTCTGGATACAAGGAATGGGTGACGTTTTGGGTCGAGACCCTAATGGTTCTACTGTTCTGGTTAATCTGAAGAGGAATAAATCCTATGTGCATTTAACAATGCATAATTTCACAACGTATTTCACAAGGTTGTTCTGTCAAACAAAATGTGTCTGCAACATATAAGCAGATTGGCCAAAGAGACGAGTTGTCATGCCTCTTGTATAAGACAGATGTCATGAGATTCAGTGCAATTCCAAAAAAATACACAAAGTGCTGGAGTAACTCAGCGGCTGGGGCAGCATCTCTGGGGATCATGGATAGGTGACCCTTCTTCAGACAGATTGCTGGGGGAGAGGGGGGAGACAGCTGGGGAAGAGAGGTGGGAATCACACAGTGAGAGAGGGTCTCGCAATAAAGCGGTCGGAGAGAGTAAGCTAATCTCGTCAATGCTGGCATACCTTGAGGAGGTTTTACAGTGGAACAGTTAAGGGCCTGTCCCACTTGGACGACCTAATCCACGAGTTTAGAAGACCCTAGACAAGTTGAAAAAAATGCAAAGGTTGTGTTGACTCGCCGAAGTAAAAGACCTCCTACAACCTCCTACAACTATGTTTATGGCCTCCTATGACCCCCCTCGACCTCAGTCTTCCACATCTAAGACCAACTACGACTAGCTATGAGTGGAAAATGATCACATGATAAAATGATGTCATGTTTGCATTTTCTTTCTCGGGCCAGTTACCGACCTACGACCTACCATCACGATCTACCCACGACCTACCTACGACCTACCTACGAGTAAAAAGTATCAATTTTTTCCAAGCCGACCTTTTTTTTACTCGTGGACATTTTATATCAGGCTGGAAAAAAACGCCGCGACCTACTTGAGGCCATGAGTACGCGGAGACCGCTCAGAGGAAGTGACCTACGACCTCCTACGACCTCCTATGACCTCGTGCGAGTACGAGTCAAAGGCAAACTCGGCAGAGGTCTCCAATTAGGTCGTGAAAGTGGGACATGGGCTTGAAAATGTAGACTTCAACGTAGGCTCACTGCTCACTGCTCCCCCTCATTCCCGCCTCCCCACTCTCCCAACTTCCCCCCACCCCCTCCCTCCCTGCAATCAGTCTGAAGAAGGGTCCCAACACAAAACGTCACCTGTCCATGTTCTCCACAGGAGCTGCCTGGCCTGCTGAGTTACTCCAGCACTTTGTGTCCTTTTGTTACTGAAAGGTTGTTCAGGTGATGACAGGGATGCAGCCATGAATCACCACATTTCTGCTTCAATTGTACCACCATCAGAATGAATGAATAAATTTATTGGCCAAGTTTGTTCACATACAAGGAATTTGCTTTGGTGCTCCTCTCTCAAGTGACAACATGACATACGATGACAATTAAGAATAACACATAAAACATTAAACATTAATTTAAAAAACCATTATCGATTAAACATGTGAATTAAATAAAATACCAGAGCAAAAGGAGGCTACAGATGATTTGGTTATTGAGTAGAGCTACTACTTGTGGAAAAAAAGCTACTCGTGGAATAAAGAACTTCCACACTAACGTGTCACTTCACCAGTTATAGGAGTTTATTTAGCAAATGCAAAGTCCTTTAGCCAAGCAGTTGCCTCTTGATCTGCTGTATGAAGGGTGACAAGTCCTCCTTTGAGTCTTTGTTGAGGGCATGCTTCCATGATGTGTTGCATTGTTTGCTGCTCTCCACAAGCACACCGTGGGGTTGGACTGCTGCCCCATTTGTGAAGGCTGGCCAAGCAGGGGCCATGTCCAGTCCTGAATCTATTCAGCATCGTCCACTGCTTCCTTGGGAGATTGGTGCCAGGGACCGGTAGGGTGGGGTCTGACACCAGATGTTTATTTGGGACGTCCTTGGACTCCCATTCCTTTTTCCAAGCTGATTGGATGGTGAAATCAGCTGGTGGTGGGTTCTTCCAAATTGGTCATCTAGATGGAAGTCGAGCAGTGGGTGGGTTGAAGATGTCCATGTGAATTGGCAGGTGAGGGGAGTTTTTGGTCTTTTGGAGCATCCTTTGAGTGAGGACTGAGTTATAGGAGTAAAATTAGGCCATTCGGCCCATCGTGTTTACTCTGCCATTCAATCATGGCTGATCTCTGCCTCCTAATCCTATTTTCCTGCCTTCTCCCCATAACCCTGGACACCCATTCTAATCAAGAAATAGGGACCTGGTCTCAATCCTGATTTCGATTCACAGCGATATTTAATTTTACCCTCTTGATAAAGTAAAATTGAATTGTGTGCCATTCTTCACGTACATGAAGTTCAAAATATTTATCACCAAACTAATATTAAAGTTGCCACTGCCATGGGGCGAACCTGCCAGACAGCCAAGGAAATATGACTCATCCCAATGTATTCACGCAGTTGGAAGAGATGATTCAAATATTGGACAGAAGGAATAGCATTAGTCAGTATGGTGCAACTTTTTTAACCTTTATCTTGCAAGGCGCAAGTCAGTGCTCAACATAGAAACAGAAACATGGAAATTAGTGCGGGAGTAGGCCATTCGGCCCTTCAAGCCAGCACCGTCATTCAATATGACCATGCCTGATCTATCCAAAATCAGTACCCCTTTCCTGCTTTCTCCCCATTTCCATTGATTCCGTTAGCCCAAAGAGCTATATCTAACTCTCTCTTGAAAGCATCCAGTGAATTGGCCTCCATTGCGTCCTGTGGCAGAGAATTCCACAGATCCACACCTCTCTGGTACTCATTAGGTCAAAAGCTGTAGATGTTGCTTGAACTCCTCTTGGAGTTGCAGCATAGTAGAGAGCCTGTCCACAAGTCCAAGGGGTCATGTCTTTGTTCCATCTTCTCAAATGCAAGTCCCGATCCAAAGTTTCGATACTTGCCCACTTTCCTCTTGATCTCCGACATACATTCACCTGAGACCTAACCCAGGGCACATCCACACCATAGGTAGACACAAAATCCTGGAGTAACTCAGCGGGTGAATTACTCCCCGCTGAGTTACTCCAGCATTCTGTGTCTACCTTCGATTTTACACCCGCTGAGTTATTCCAACATTTTGTGTCTACCTTCGATTTTACCAGCATCTGCGGTTCTTTCTTACCACATCAAGGGTGGCACGGTGGCGCAGCGGTAAAGTTGCTGCCTTACAGTGAATGAAGTGCCGGAGACCAGGGTTCGATCCCGACTACGGGTGCTGTCTGTACGGAGTTTGTACGTTCTCCCCGTGATCTGCGTGGGTTTTCTCTGAGATATTCTGTTTCCTCCCACACACCAAAGACGTACAGGTATGTAGGTTAATTGGTTTAGTAAATGGAAAAATTGTCCCTAGTGGGTATAAGATAGTGTTAATGTGCAGGGGATCGTTGGTTGGTGGGACCCAGTGGGCTGATAGGCCCAGTTTCCGCACTGTATCTCTAAACTAAACTAAACTAAACCATGTCTGGTTTATGTGTGGAGGATGTTGGCTTAAAATGCACTGGAAAAGCCATGTGTAAAGTTAACAAAGAGATGAGGCAACGTTGGGACCGCGGATGCTGGTTTACTAAAATGGACACAAAGTGCTGGAGTAACTCAGGCAGTGTGTCTCCCAAGAACACGGGTAAGTGACGTTTCGGGTCGGTACCTTTCTTCAGACTGATTGCGGGGGGGAGAGGAGATATTCCCCCAGGAGTTAACGCATGGTAAAGATCCTGTCGACAAGTACAAGGGGTCATGTCTTTATTCCATCTTATCAAATGCAAGTCCCGATCCAAAATTCCTCTACTTGCCCACTTTCCTCTCGATTTCTGATATACGTTCCTCTGAGACCTAACCCATGACACCACAAAGGAACAAATGCTAAGCTAGATTCACCGCCAGCTACGCACCTCCAGCATTGACACCTCGTCAGTCTATACATGAATCTGAATCATCCAAGTCAAGTCAAGTCAAGTTTATTCGTCACATACACATACGAGATGTGCAGTGAAATGAAAAGTGGCAATGCTCGCGGACTGTGCAAAAAAAAAAAAAATGCAAACAGAATGGAACAGAATCACATATTCACATATTACATATTTGTGGGAGGAAAACAGAAAAAAACAGCAATTTTAAAAATACACCATTGTTCCCTGTGCAGAGTTCAGGTCAATCAATAGTATTTTTCACAGCGATTAAACACGCCACCATAACTGCAAAATCCTGTTGGCTGAGGAAAATAGAACATAGAACAGTACAGCACAGGGACAGGCCCTTCGGCCCACAATGTTTACTAACTCCTCACTGTCTGTACCCAAGGTTAGGATCGAACCCAGGTCTCTGGAGCTGTGAGGCAGTACCTCTACCAGCTGGGGGATTTCCTTAATGATATTATTGCACACTTGTGAGTGAACAATATTATTTCTGTTGACATATCAAGGCCATAAGATGTTTCTGAGAAGGTGCATTAATATGAAAAAAAATGTAAACAATGAGGTTATGAATGAACCAGATTGCATTAGGTTGTGGATCTGATTAGATATTGAATTGAATTCACTTTCTCATTCCAGTCACTAGACAGAAACTATTGACCACCTGAAGTACCCACTTGTGCTGCTCCTTTGTTTCAGTGATAGCAATATGAAACTCGTTTTTGATCAGAGTTTGCTTCTCATCACTAATACAGTATTGTTCATGTCGAAAGATTATGCACCAATTTGCCCCTTGTGGTATCAGGCTTGGTTCTAACTGAGAAATGTTGTATTCATGCATCAGAGACACAGGCATGAAATCCAGTCTGGCACATGCCATGAAATACTTTGGGAGGACTTTGTGTGTTTTTTTTAGTTGTTGTCACATCGACCGAGATTACGGTGATCAGCTCTGTTTACCTGCTCTCCAGTCAAATCAAATTACACTGCACACCAGGGCAATCATGAGATACTCTGAACTGCAGTGTTAGAGATGCTGCTTCCAAGAAGAAATTAAACCAATGCTTCACTTTCTTGCTCAATTCGATACAAATATTTTGCAAAACAATTGAAAAGCAGAGCAGGTGCTGGAGGAACTCAGCGGGTGAGGCAGCATCTGTGGAGAGAAGGAATAGGTGACGTTTCGGGTCGAGACCCTTCTTCAGACTGATGTCGGGGTAAGGGGCTGGACAACGGTAGAATGTAAGCGGGGGAAGTGATGCCCCTGTCCCACTTAGGAAACCTGAACGGAAACCTCTGGAGACTTTGCGTCCCACCCAAGGTTTCCGTGCGGTTCCCGGAGGTTTTTGTCAGTCTCCCTACCTGCTTCCACTACCTGCAACCTCTGGCAACCACCTGTAACCTCCAGGAACCGCACGAAAACCTTGGGTGGGGCACAAAGTCTCCAGAGGTTTCCATTCAGGTTTCCTAAGTGGGACAGGGGCATAAGACTAGTAGGAGAACTGGAAAGGGGGAGAGGAAGGTGAGAGAAAGCAAGGGCTATCTGAAGTTAGAGAAGTCAATGTTCATACCGCTGGGGTGTAAGCTACCCAAGCGAAATATGAAGTGCTGCTCCTCCAATTTGCACTGGGTCTCACTCTGACAATGGAGGAGGCCCAGGACAGAAAGGTCAAATTGAAAGGCAGACAGAAAAGCAGAGCAGTTGCCTCAGTGATATGACCAATAATGATTGTTCTGCCAGAACTCCTGTATGTTCCAGGGCATTATTGCTCTTTGTGGTACCTTGAAGTTGCCTTACAACTGTGCCTTTAGGGTTCAGAGGTACAGTATGGCAACAGGCCCTTCAGCCCATCAGGTCCATGCTGACTATCGATCACTCGTTGACACTAGTTCCATGTTATCCTACCTTACACACTCAAGGCGATTTTACAGAATGGCAATTAACTTACAGACCTTCACCTCTTTTGGGACATGGAAGGAAACCTGGGCACCCGGAGGAAACCCACGCGATCACAGGTGGAACGTGCAAACTCCAAATAGACAGCACCCGAGGTCAGGATCGAACCTGAGTCTCTGGTGTTTTGAGGCAGCAGCTCTACCAGCTGTGTGTGCCATTGTGTTGCAATAGTTGGTAATCAATTGTCTTTAAATTATGTGACACAGTCTAAGGACAAGAATGATGAGGGATAAATACAGAGTCTTCCTATATATTAAAAAAAATAGGTCCAACTCCTAATTAGAAAACATTTTGATTTGCGATTCTAGATGGGAGTGAGCCAAAGCTAGTGGCATGCTGATCCAAAATGAGTTGCGTGTTAGTAATGCTGATTTTAATGGCTAGGCTTCATTGGTATCAGACTAGTTGACTTTCTGGGCAAAATGCCTGGAAGCAAGAGGGAAGCAACCACCCAGCTGTTCAATTGGTTTAGTTTGATTTAGTTTAGAGATACAGCATGGAAACAGGCCCGTCGACCCCACCGAGTCCACGCCGACCAGCGATCACCCGTACACTAGTTCTACGTTATCCCAGTTTCGCATCCTACACACTAGGGGACAATTCACAGAGGCCAATTAACCTACAAACCTGCACGTCTTTTAGAGTCTGGGAGAAAAAGCGAAGATCTCGGAGAAAACCCACGCAGGTCACTGGGAGAACGTGCAAACTCCGTACAGACAGCACCCGCAGTCAGGATCGCACCAGGCCTCTGGCGCTGTGAGGCATCAACTCTACCGTGTCTCCTCCTGTGGGAGTAGCCTCTGTCAGGGATCCACAGGGTCTCTGTGGTATAGACCCCAGATCAAAGGCCCGTGTCATTGAGAAGAAATATATATTGGAAGCGCCATATATTTTGTGGGGTGAGGTGGATAGGATGGTAAAGATGGTGTTCGGCGTGACTTTCTTTTGCATATCAAGAGATTGAGAACAGCAACTGGGCCATTTTGTTGCAACTGTACAAGGGGTTGGCAAGACAAAACTAGATGTACTGCGCATATTTCTGGTTACCCATCTATAGGGCGGCATGGTGGCACAGTGGTAGTGCTGCTGCCTCACAATGCCAGAGACTCAGATTCGATCCTGTATGGAGTTTGTGCCCTCCCCCCCTCTCAACGTAAAGCTGTGGCCACTGGGGTTTGATATTTCCACCCTGGGAGGAAGATTTTGACCCTCTATCTCTGTCTGCCTCTCATAATATCACAAACATTCCATCAGGTCTCCACTCAAACTGTGGTGTTCCCGAGAAATCATTCCAGGTTTTCCGAACCTCTAGTTGGCTTTCATTGAGTCAACAGTAACAGTGCCTCTTGCACCATCCAAACCAATTTAGAGGGTAAAACCTATTTCATTACTGTACAGGTGACACGCAATGCCAACCAATTGCAGCGAATTGTGGTCGCAGCCCAGACCATCACGCAAACCAACCTCCCTTCCATGACTCCATTTATACCTCTCACTGCCTCGGCAAGGCCAGCAGCATAATCAAGGACCAGTCGTACCCGGGCCACTCCCTCTTCTCCCCTCTCCCATCAGGAAAAAGGTATAAAAGTATGAAAACGCACACCTTCAGATTCAGGCAGTTTCTTCCCAGCTGTTATCAGGCAACTGAACCATCCTACCACAACCAGACAGCAGTGCTGAACTACTATCTACCTCATTGGTGACCCTTGGACTATCCTTGATCGGACTTTGCTGGCTTTACTTTGCACTAAATACTATGTCTTTATCATGTATCCACTCGATTGGAATCATGCATTGTCTTTCCGCTGACTGGAAAGCACCCAACAAAACTCATTGTCACCTGTGCCTTGGTACACGTGACAATAAACTAAACTAATAAAGTCAATAATGCAGTAATCTGGGTGACTGCCAACACCAGCCAGAGAGCATCCACTGAGGACTATATCTAGGTTGCCCAAATCAAGGGAGATAGAGTACAGTCGGGCCTCAAGTCCCATTGAAACTCTTGACGGAGCGAGCAATCAGTATCTGAATTGCCGAGAAGCATCAGGTGCAGCTCCAAGATGGTTTTGAAGCTCTACTTAATTTACTGCGTGCTGCATCAGTTCACAATTCAGATACAATCACTGGGCTGTAAAAGAAAAGTATTAAATATAGGCAGATAAATCCCCAGGGCCTGATGGACTGCATCCCAGAGTACTCAAGGAGATGGCCCTAGAAATCGTGGATGCATTTGTGATCAATTTCCAATGTTCTCTCGACTCTGGATCAGTTCCTGTGGACTGGAGGGTAGCCAATGTAACTCCACTTTTAAAAAAAAGGAGGGAGAGAGAAAACGGGGAATTATAGACCAGTTTGCCTTACATCGGTAGTGGGGAAGATGCTTGAGTTGATTATTAAAGATGTTACAGTAGCGCATTTGGAAAGCAGGGACAGGATCAGTCAAAGTCAGCATGGATTTATGAAGGGGAAATCATGCTTGACTAATCTTCTGGATTTTTTGAGGATGTAATAAGTAGAATGGGGAGGCCAATTCACTGGATGTTTTTAAGAGAGAGTAGATTTAGCTCTTAGGGCTAAAGGAATCAAGGGACATGGGGGGAAAAGCAGGAACGGGGTACTGATTTTAGATGATCAGCCACGATCATAATGAATGGAGGTGCTGGCTCGAAGGGCTGAATGGCCTACTCCTGCACCTATTTTCTATGTTTCTAAGTTTCTATTAAAACTTAACCTTGGGTAGCAGCTTTGAAGGGGAAACAAAAGTGTTTTGTAGCCCTTAGCACAGCAATAATATATTGTTAATTTTGGAAATGCCAACGACCCTTTGCAATAGTTGTTCTTTAACATACTTGGTGTTCTTATAACCATATAACAATTACAGCACGGAAACAGGCCATCTCGGCCCTACAAGTCCGTGCCGAACAACTTTTTTCCCTTAGTCCCACCTGCCTGCACTCATACCATAACCCTCCATTCCCTTCTCATCCATATGCCTATCCAATTTATTTTTAAATGATACCAACGAACCTGCCTCCACCACTTCCACTGGAAGCTCATTCCACACCGCTACCACTCTCTGAGTAAAGAAGTGTTACCCCTAAACTTCTGTCCCTTAATTCTGAAGTCATGTCCTCTTGTTTGAATCTTCCCTAATCTCAAAGGGAAAAGCTGATCCACATCAACTCTGTCTATTCCTCTCATCATTTTAAAGACCTCTATCAAGTCCCCCCTTAACCTTCTGCGCTCCAGACAATAAAGACCTAACTTATTCAACCTTTCTCTGTAAGGTTCTTTGCATAATGTTCTGTGCTTACAGGTAAACACAATAATAGAGACCAGGGATACTTTTCCATCTCATTACTCCCCAGCTAGAATGACAAGCAAAGAAAGAATAGCAGAGTTCCCTCCAAATCAAAATATCCCATTCCTACAAACACTCTCAGCATTCCCATTTTTGAGCAATTGGGAAATGGTGGGATTATCCGCTGATAACTAACTACAGTGCCATTGGCCATTGCTAAATATGAATGAATGATTGAATGAATGAATGAATAAGTTTATTGGCCAAGTATTCACATACAAGGAATTTGCCCTGGTGCTCCGCACGCAAGTGACAACATGACATACAGTGACTGTTAGGAATGACACATAAAACATTAATAATAAAACATTAGCGATTAAACATGTGAAAACATTGTCGATTAAACATTATTGATTAAACTTATGGTAGGAATATCCATTGATAAATATGGTGGAATTGCCCGTTGATAAATATAGTGGGATTTTTCATTGATAAATATATCCTTTTTTTGTGAGGATGTGGCCTGGACTCAAGGGCCTAATGGCCGTGTCTCACGGTGCGAGTTGACCCACGAGTGACCCCGAATGAAAGACTCGTGGTTGTGTACGAAATTCCAAGTTTATGATCAAGAGTTTAACCGAGTTCCCACAGGTATGACTTAAGGGCCAGTCCCACGAGCATGCGACTGCATGCGACAAGCGCGACCTAACGTGGTCGCTTGAGCCGCAAGACCTCGCAGGGCCGGTTCCACTTCGATCGCCGGAGACGTATGGAGTTGCGCGGAGCTGGTCCCGACATCGCGCGGGGCTCCGAAAAACTGGCAGTGTTCAAAAATTCCGCGTGGCAACGGCCTGCCGGCCCGCAGCTGCCTCGACGCCGTACGCGTCACCTCGACGGGCGTACGCAGCGTCTCGACGCCGGACTTCACTTGACACTCACTCGACCTCCGTGCGGCCCCCGCTTCCGGTTTGGTCGCGCTCGCCGCATGCAGTCGCATGCTCGTGGGACAAGCCCTTAAAGTTGACGTTTACTTGCCATTTCTGCAATGTTCCAAGTTCGTCTCCCGAGTTACTCTTAAGCTAACAGCGTTTACCATTGAGCAGGTTGAGCAGGCTAGGACTATTCCTTGGAGCGCAGGAGGATGAGGGGGGTGATCTTATAGAGGTGTACAAAACCGTGGGCGGAGTTTTCTCCAGGGATGCTGCTTGAGCCGCTGAGTTACGCCAGTATTTTGTACACCTTTACAAAGCAAGATATACTTGACATTTCATTTGTTTAGTGAAGAATGAATTATCGATAGTTACAAATCTTTTAACAGTTCAGTTGAGTTTTGTGTCATGTGCAGTTGATGCAAGGGAGATTAAACGTGCCATGATGATAAATAGACCTGTTCGCACAATGTAACCATTGGTCTATTTTGAGCAACATTGTAGGTGATGCTTTGGGTCGGGAACCTTCTCTGTCTGAAGAAGGGTCCTGACCCGAAACGTCCCTATCCACGTACTCCAGGGGTGTTGCCTGACTCGCTGAGTTACTTTCGTAGTTTGTACCTTTGCTTGGTAAACCAGTATCTGCAGTTCCCTTGCCTCTACAACTTTTCTTGCTGTGCATTTTCTAAAGCAATACATTTAGGTATGACAATTATATGGAAAGTAGTAATAATTCGTTTTAAGAAATCATAAGTTATAGGAGCAGAATTAGGCCATTCGGTCCATCAAGTCTACTCCGCCATTCAATCATGGCTGATCTATCTCTCCCTCCTAACCCCATTCTCCTGCCTTCTCCCCATAACCTCTGACAACTGTATTAATCAAGAATCTATCCATCTCTGTCTGAAGAATATCTATATTAGGCTTCACAGCCATCTGTGGCAAAGAATTCCACAGATTCACCACCCTCTGACTAAAGAAATTCCTCCTCATCTTCTTCCTAAAGGAACGTCCTTTAATTCTGAGGCTATGACCTCTAGTCCTAGACTCTCCCACTAGTGGAAACATC
Organism: Leucoraja erinaceus; assembly: GCF_028641065.1. Classification (NCBI taxonomy): domain Eukaryota; kingdom Metazoa; phylum Chordata; class Chondrichthyes; order Rajiformes; family Rajidae; genus Leucoraja; species Leucoraja erinaceus. The sequence goes on from NC_073397.1 coordinate 31,950,285, forward strand.
CTCTCCACATCCACTATATCCAAGCCTTTCACTATTGAGTAAGTTTCAATGAGGTTCCCCTCCCATCCTTCTAAACTCCAGCGAGTACAGGCCCAGTGCTGCCAAACGCTCATCATATGTTAACCCACTCATTCCTGGGACAATTCTTGTAAACCTCCACTGGACCCTCTCCAGAGCCAGCACGTCCTTTCTCAGATATGGTGCCCAGTATTGCACACAATACTCCAAAAACAGCCTGACCAGTGCCTTATAGAGCCAAGCATTACATCCCTTGCTGAGTTACTCCAGAATTTTGTGTCTTTGCCTGGTAAACCAGTATCTGCAGTTTCCTTATCTTACTCTACAACTTCTAAGGCAGTAAATTAAGGTATTGCAATTCGATGGCATTAGTTTTAAGAAATGACACAATATGCAATGTTCTAATATCAACCAGAGTTATGTGTTTATTTATCACTTCAGTAGACAATGCTTAAATACAGCAACATACACATAATGCAACGCACATTCTTGTTACTTTACAATTCAGCACATATACAACATCTTCCAAGCATTTAATTTATACCATACATAAGTAAAAAGATCACAAATCTATTCCAGTGAAAAATATCTCTATCCAGACATACAATAAATCAATATTACAAGCAAAAGTACATTAAGCAAATAAATGTATCTTTAATATATCTAATCAGCATTTAAATGCTGTCTCACACAACATAAGTAACAGCAAACAAGCATGTATATCTTTTTATTTAATGCCAATTCACAAATGCTTTCTGTACACTCAAGTGATTGCTTGCATTTTAAACACAAATGCTTACTGCAGAGTGCCGATACAGGAATGTCAATAATACATAACAAGGCCAATAAATTAATCTATAAATATTGATCTAATAATAACATTCACTGAAAGTGCAGTTTGTTCAATAAAAAGTCTAATAAATATTCGGAGTTGCAACATTTTTTTGAGGGCACTTCTATATCAACATCAGCAAATTACACATAGCAGCATAATTATCTTAAACTTCACAACAAGATTCACCAGGATTAACTTTAGAATTCTGAGTGCAACAGAAAAAAAAGTTAACTCATAAAACAATATTTGCTCCCATTATATTTTTGGATTGTTTTTATTCAAAGCTATTGTCAATGTTAAGCAAACAAAAAGCTATTGAAAAATACCATAATTTATTTAACACATATAGATGATCTAGAAATCTCGGATGATCAATGGGTGCTCGGTGGTTACCATGGATACAGTAGGCCGAAGTGCCTGCTTCTGTGCTACATCCCTAAATTAAACTCTAAGCTAAAATAAAATGGCACTTGCTTTTATTTACGATTGTCTTAAAGCTACCAAAAAGTAAGCATTGAAAGAATAAAGCAAGTTATTTTAAAAAAATATGCTGATTTGTTTTAGAGCGCCTGAAATTGCCAAATTTAGAATTTCCAATTGCAAAGGGTGGCACAGTGGAGCAGGGGTAGAGTTACTGCCTTACGGAGCCAGAGGTCCAGTTCAATCTTGACTAAGGGTGTCTACGAGTGCTGTCTGTACGGAGTTTGCACGTTCTCCCCGTGACCTGTGCGGGTTTTCCCAAAATCTTCAGTTTCCTCACACACTCCAAAGATGTACATTTTTGTAGGTTAATTGGCCAGGTGTAAATGCAAAATTGGCCCTCGTGTGTGTAGGGTAGTGTTAGTGTGTATGGATCGTTGGTCGGAGCGGACTTGATGCACTGAAGGGCTTGTTTCCCGACTGTAACTCTAAACTAAATTAAACTGGACTAAGGGGAAGGAATAGTGGTATTGTGGTATTATGTCTGTCTGTGTAAGTACATTTGTAACACCCCTTCCTAATGGATATTTAAAATGGCTGAGTTCCTGAAGCATTCTGCACATTCTCTTACTCTTATTCTAATAACATAGAAAATGAATATGTTCCGATAATTAGGAACTAACGCATTACATCAGAATTACCAGGATAATACACACCTTTAATGATGCAGATGCTAACAAACTTGTGGAGGCAAAAAGATTTCTCATGTTATTGTTACATCAAGTATAAAAACGGATAAATAAACACCTTTCCTATTTTACGAGCCATACTATTTTTCTTCTGATCTGTTAAAGGCAGGTGATTATATAATACTGTACAATATCTTTTTTTTTTCAAATATAAGATCAATGTTGAATTTGTTGTTATTTAAAAACATAACTGATTCATTAAAAGAGAAAATAAGTATTTCCTTGGCTATATTTGGTTATTTAAACATGGGAGCAGGTAGCGGCAAGGTGGTAGAGCTGCTGCCTCACAGCGCCAGAGAGCTGGGTTCGATTCTGATCTCAGGTGCTGTCTGTGTGGAGTTTGCATGTTCTCCCTGTGACCGGGTGGGTTTCCTCCCCACATAGAGTCATAGAGTGATATAGTGTGGAAACAGGCCCTTCAGCCCAACTCGCCCACCAAGGGCCAACCTGGCCAATTGCTCCAGATCCTGCTGCAATCATTCACAACCTTTTTCACTACCTGCAAAACCACTAACTTCTGTATCTCGAGGATGTGCGGGTTAATTGGCCTCTGTAAATTACCCCTAGTGTGTAGGGAGTGGATGCGAAAGTGCAATAACGTAAAACTAGTGTGAACGGGTGATCGTTGGTCAGCGTAGATTTGGTGGACTGAAGGGCCGGTTTCCACGCTGTATCTCTAAACTAAACCTAACTAAACTAAGCTGATCAGTTGAAGGCAGATGATTATAATACAGCGTTTATTTACAGATCAGATCAATGATCTAATTTGTTGTGATTTGAAACATAACTGGTGCTGAAAATAATTTTCTTGAGTATATTTAAAGAATGGAAATTCTACATGAAAGTAATGTTCGCAGGTAGGAAAGGGTAATAATTAATAACTTAAACCATATTCTTGGCAAGTAGGCATTTAATTTCTTCTGAAGAAGGGTTTTGGCCTGAAACGTTGCCTATTTCCTTCGCTCCATAAATGCTGCCGCACCCGCTGATTTTCTCCAGCATTTTTATCTACCTTCAATTTTCCAGCATCTGCAGTTCCTTCTTAAACATTTAATTTTTTTCATGCTAGTTTTGGGATGAATATCACTTCTTCTGGCCACAAGAATTATTGAAATGCATCTCCTTGTTGGAAATTGGATATCCATTGATGTCCTCTTGCTCCGTTAGGTCATGGTCAGGACTTTCGTGTGAAGTATCTTTCATCACACTGTAATAAACAGGAACGTTGTAGGCAGTGGGTTTCTCGGCCTCTGCCTGCTTGCACTTGCACAGTTTTTTGAAGGCAGCCCGAAACTTCTGTGACATTAGGTTGTAAATGACGGGGTTGATGGCACTGTTCAGGTAAATGCTCAACCTGCAGAACAGCAGGAACCAAGTGTTCAGGTAGGGGGCACTCATGAAAGAGTTGACCACCACCAAGGTTCGGTAGGGCATCCACAGGAGGGCAAAAAGGATAACTACCACAGCCAGCATTTGCGTGACCTAGAAAAAATTAAAAAAACAAAATTAGTTATCAATTTTGAATGGGTGGGTGTGTTTCTCTGACCATTCACTGGCAAGTGGACCGCTAGCGAACGCACATATTTCACTGAAAGGGTTATTTCTATGGGAGGATTCATCGAAAGGTTGGGCATTTCGTTTTTAGAGTACAGCATGGAGACAGGCCATTCGGCCCAACGAGTCCGTGCCGACCGACGGTCACCCGTGCACTAGGTTTATCCCACACACTGGGGACAATTTACAGAAGCCAATTAATTCATAAACATGCACATCTTTGGGAGGAAACCGGAGCACCTGGAGAAAACCCACGCGGTCACAGGGAGAAGGAACAAATTCTGCACAGACAGCATCCCGTAGTCAGGATCGAACCCTGTGCCAATTTATGCACACCTAGGGAGGCATCGCAGTGGCGTAGTGGTGGATTTGCTGCCTTACAGCGGCAGAGACCCAGGTTCGATCTTGACCACGGGTGCTGTTTGCACGGAGCTGTCTGTACTCTGTACATTTATAGCCCATTATCTGTTTATTTACACTTTATCTGGTTATTTATTCATGTGTGTGTATATTTATATAATGGTATATGGACACACTGATCTGTTCTGTATTCATGCCTACTATATTCCGTTGTGCTGAAGCAAAGCAAGAATTTCATTGTCCTATCTGGGACACATGACAATAAACTCTCTTGAATCTTGAATCTTGAGTTTGTACATTCCCTCTGTGACCGAGTGGGTTTTCTCTGGGTGCTCCGGTTTCCTCCCACATCAATCCAAAGGCCTACAGGTGTGCAGGATAATTGGCTTCGGTTGAATTGTAAATTGTCCCTAGTGAGTGGGAAAACACTAAAGACATAAGGAATCGTAGACTCGATGGGTCGAATGGCCTCCTATGACTTATTATGAACATGATAACTTGGCCAAGACACTAGAAGAAATCCTATGTCCTCCTTGGAAATAGCATCTGCACATGAGAAGTGGCGAGGTTAATGAGTTAAGATCTCATTACGTTAGATTTGCATCCCAATATCCCACAGATATTTTTGACTCAAAACCTTGGAAAGGAACAAACTATAATCTTCTGAGTCAGTAGCTAGATTTCTACCCACCGAGCATGACTGAAACTATTAAGTAATTGCATTGTAGAACCTGCCCCTTCTCAGCAATAAGCAGCAGGTTTAGTCTTTGGCAACAAATAATGAGCCTGATCTGAACAATGCCAGCTTATTTTGAGAACATAAGGGGGCCATCTGACATTTTGATCTATTGGAATATGAATCATAGGTTAGAATCGAGGCAGTCATCTGTCATCAAAGGGCAGGACAGGCAGGGCAATAATATAAAGATCTCATTATCAATGTTAGAATAATTCAAGATATTAATACCATGAATAATTTTCCATTCACTGCTGGCAGTGGCTAGTTATTGGAAATGGCACTTTTGAACGTTTTGTCGGACAGAAGGAATTGAATAAAGGTACGGAAAATATATTATAAAGGCCTGAAAGTGACTGGTGTGAATGTGTGACTGATGGTGGGCGTGGACTCAGTGGGCCAAAGGGCCAGCAGCGGAAAACATTTGGACAAGTACATTGATAGGACAGGTTTAGAGGGATATGGGCCAAACACAGAGAGGTGGGACCAGTGTAGATGGGGCATGTTGTTCGACGTGGGCAAGTTGAGCCGAATGGGTTATTTCCATTCTCTATGACTATCAATGAGACACACATATCAGAGCAATGTACCTCACAAAAGAGGCACAGCACAAATTGTCAAAGCTTCTTTAAACATCAACCCAACCAGTGACCTGCTAACGGGGAAGATTTATTCTACGGCCTGGTAACCAATTTATTTTACTGACCAGGTTGAAATTGTGTTGTTTTCTGCTGAATATTTTATCACCATTTTGATCCATAGCATAGCGGGACAGAGATTTGTTCTGGGTAACAGAATTTCCACTTCGGTGGAAAAGAAACTCAAGTGGAGAATAAATGAGAATAGCACCCGTGTTAGCTCATGCCAGAGATCAATGGATGTTTTTACAGGCAGAGATAGATCGATTCTTGATTAGTACGAGTGTCAGAGGTTATGGGGAGAAGGCAGGAGAATGGGGATAAGATAGGGAAACATAGATTGGCCATGATTGAATGGCGGAGTAGACTTGATGGACCGAATGGTCTAATTCTGCTCCTTGTGAGATGAACAAGCATTTCTCGTTACTACAAACTACTGCTCTGCAGTACTGGGCTATCATGGTTACAGTCCCCACCGTCGAAGGGATCTATCACAGTCGCTGCCTCAAAAAGGCAGCCCAAATCATCAAGGACCCACACCATGCTGGCCACACTCATCTCACCACTGCCATCATGAAGAAGGTACAGGAGCCTGAAAACTGTAACGTCCAAGTTCAGGAACAGCTTCTTCCCCACAGCCATCAGGCTATTAAACACAAGGAATAAGCTAGGAGCTCTAAACTGCAAAATACGATATTATTATTTGTTATTTGCACTATATTTGTTATTTATTGAACTTTTTCTTTTTTCCCCCCGTTATGTACAATGTTTCCATATTCACATATTCTGTTGTGCTGCAGCAAGTAAGAATTTCATTGTCACATCTGGGACATATGACAATAAAACACTCTTGACTCTTGTATAAAAAGAAACTGAACTTGTTAAGGCTCCTTCAATAACAGCTCCCAAATCTATGTATAGGAACAGCAATTCAAAAACCCTGCTTGCCAAATGCAAACCATACACCAAGTGTTCGACTACCTCAATGGGGTCAAGGGAAGAGCGTTCACGTCGCAGCCCTGTTTCCACCAATCTGTCCACCACCACGCACAAGAAGCACAAGAAGCGCAAGGCAGACACCATTGTATACAGATGCCGAGAAATGCGTTCAGCTCCGGCTGACCAACTTCTAATCGTGTGTGTGGACTCGATAAGAAGAAGAACCGTTACTCAATGGGTTAGGGAGAATCTTTAATTTAACTTAGTTTAGCTTAGAGATGCAGCCCACCAAGTCTACGCCGACCAGCGATCCCCGCACACTTACACTATCCTACAGGCACTAGGGACAAACGTACACTATCCTACACACACTGGGGATGATTTGCAAATTTTACCAAAGCCAATTTGCAATCAAACCAATACGTTTTTAGAGTGTGGGAGAAAACCAGAGATCCCGGAGCAAACCCACTCAGGTCACGAGGAAATGAACTAACTCTATACAGACAGCACCCTTAAGGATCAAACCCGGGTCTCTTGCGCTACAAGGAAGCAGCTCTACCACTGAGCCAATGTGCCGCGCTGTGGAAAAATGAATAGGCGACATTTCAGATCAGCCCCAAGAAATAAATATCCTGATCCGAAACGTCACCCATCCATTCCCTCTACCTGACCCGCATATATCTATCTATCTCTGCCATAAAAATATCCATTGACTTGTCCTTCACTGCCTTCTGTGGCAATGAGTTCCACATATTTCCCACCCTCTGACTGAAGAAATTCCTCCTCAACTCCTTCTTAAAAGAATGTCCTGTAATTCTGAGGCTGTGATCTCTGGTCCTAGTCTCTCCCACTAATGGATTCATCCTTTCCACATCTACTCTATCCAGGCCTTTCACTACCCGAGTAACTGATGATGTAGTACCATGGATTGGGACGAACTCTTCAGCATAATATGATGTGGAAGGAAACAAATGCCAGGGAAGAAACATTTCATGCACTTTGGCCATTTTCCACCTTCCAATCTCACCCATCAACCAGAAAGCAAAGAAATAATGAAAGGAAAATGAATGAGGTGTAACAATGCAATCAATTTTCTGTGCTTACGCTGGTCACAGTCAGAGAGCAAGCAATTTCAAGCACTACTATTATAAGTTAAGATGAATCATTTGTTGCATAATGCAGAGAATATTCCATTAGTGTTTACTTAATTTTTCAATTCCTCACATTTTAACCATGTTAATAGTTATGATGAGCTGTCAACCGCCTGTAAAAATATATATATTTGCCGGCTAAAACCCATGCTTAAAGTAAGTAGAATCAAACCATTTCTGGAGAATGATTCTTCCAGATTAATATAAGAATATATTAAGAATCTCAAATCTAGGACTTGACTCCGAGATACTGGAATAACGCAGGTCCAGGCAGAACCAGGTAACATACTGAATCCACTTCTTCACATGGCACCAAGTGAAGCCATACTAGGGTTGTGTTGGGGCGTTACGCACGCTCATTTCACCCTGCCATCGGGAAGAAGGTGCAGGAGCCTGAAAAGTGTAATGTTCAGGTTCAGGATTAGCTTCTTCCCTACAGCTATCAGGCTCTTGAACACAACAACATCCAATAAGCTCTGAACTACATATACTATTGTTATTATTGCACTATTATTGTTTGTTTTTTATGTGTACATGTGTATATGTACATATATATATATATATATATATATATATATATGTAGGTAGGTAGGAACAGCAGATGATAGATACAAAATGCTGGAGTAACTCAGCGGACAGGCAGCATCTCCAGAGAGAAGGAATGGGTGACGTTTCAGGTCAAGACCCTTCTTCAGACTGAAAGTCACGGCAAAGGGCAATGAGAGATATAGACTATGATGTAGAGAGATATGGAACAAACTATATATATATGGTATATTTATATATGCACTGGGTTTTTTCCAGTTTATTATCTTGTTTACAGTACTATATTTACATATTCTGGTGTGCTGCTTCAAGTAAGAATGTCATTGTTCTATCTGGGACATGTGACAATAAAACACTGACTCTTGATATCAGGTTTGTTGCTGTTACTGAGTCGTGCAATGAAACGATGACTCGTGTAGTTCTTGGACCCAAGCAAATTGTGGAAGATAATCAAATCCAAGTCCTTTACTGTTGGCCAAGCCTTGGCTCTAACACTTGCAACTTCTATGATACTTGCTCGTAGGTAGAGAATAGTCTTCTGTGTACGGTTCTTTATATTAATGTCAATGTTTACCACAATATTGGCACTCATGAGCAGTTCAAAAGGTGGACCTTACCCTTTTGAGACCATATATAAGATGGAAGAGAGTAGGAGCAGGAGATAGCCACTTGGTCCCTGCACCATCTCTACCTTTCAGTATGATCGTGGGTGATCTGCCCCAGACATCTCTTTTGTGCCAGAGTCCCATTGCCCTCAATTTCCCCCTAACGTTTAGCGTGGCGCAGTGGCACAACGGCAGAGTTTCTGCCTCACAGCACCAGAGACCCCCGTTCGGATCCTGACTACAGATGCTAACTATACGCAGTTTTTTCCGTTCTCCCTGTCACCACATGAGTTTTCTCCGGGTGCTCCAGTTGCCTCCCACATTACAAAGACGTACAGTTTTGTAGGTTAATTGGCTTAGATAAAACTTGCAAATTGTCTCTAGTGTGCAGAATAGCATTAGTGTATGGTGATTGTTGGTCGGCACGGATTTGGTGGGCTGAAGGCCATGTTTTCTCTCTGTAACTCTAAAGCCTGGTCTATAGTACCTATATCCTCTCTAAATACCCCCCTCATGATCTAGCCTGAACAAATGTCTGAGGATGACAATTGCAGATTTTTAACACTACCTATGAGAAGAATTAGTTACAAGAATTAGTTACACTATCTTGTAACTATGTCGAGATTCTATCACAAGTTAAAACAAATTGACATTTATACTGTCATGGCTCCCAATTTGGAAAGCTGTGAATAACATCTGTTATTCCATGGTAGACATGATGAACTGCAGATGCTGGTTTACAAAAAAAAGGCACTAGGTGCTGGAGTAACAAAATGGGTCAGGCAACATCTCTCCCGAACGTCGATAGGCGATGTTGCAATTTGTGAGCTTTCTTCAGACAAATCTTCAGTCTGAAGCCTGACCCAAATAATTACTTGTTTCCCACAGATGCTGCCTGACCCGCAGAGTTACTCCACAACTTTGCATGACTATTCAATAGTGTTAGTGGATGAAGCCAGATGACCATTGACAGATATGTTTAATATCATTCTTTACCGGTACCTATTGTTGGGGTCTTGAACACTTAAATATTCACTGAACCAAACTGATCAACACAAATTTGTGAGAGGTTGATTGTCCAAATTACATGCATAAAGATGAATGCAAAGCATTTATTGGGTTGATGGAGGTATTAACTTTCAAATATAATTTGATAAATCTGTGCAACTAATTATTAGCAAAAAATAGTTAAAGAGAATGGAATTCAAGGTAACTTTAACACAGGAGTTGGTAATTGTTTGGGAGTTAGAAGACAAGACTAGGAACAAAAGCACCAGAAAGGAACTGCAGATGCTGGTTTACATCGAAGGTAAATGCTGGAGAAACTCAGCGGGACAAGCAGCATCTCTGGATAGAAGGAATAGGTGATGTTTCGGGTCGAGACCCTTCCTCAGAATGTCACCCATTCCTTCTATCCAGAGATGCTGCCTGTCCCACTGAGCTACTCCAGCATTCTGTATCTAACAAAAGCATCATTCCCTGATTAGTTTAATGTTGTTTATTGGCCTCTCGGGAGCTATAAATGAGTTTGGCACAGCAATAAAGATCTAAGCATCCAAACTGTGAAATTAAATAAGCAAACTTTGCTGACTGTTTGGTTGGTTTAGAGGGAAGTTGAAAAATTAACATTGACAAGGTGTCAGATCAAATGTAATGCAATGTGGGAGTTTGAGATATTATCTTTAGATCTATAAATAAAGGAAGGCTATTTTATTGACAAGAATCGAGAAACAGTGTCCTTTAAATCATTTACATTTTGAAATGCATAAATCACTAAAACTTTAATACTCAGCCACAAAAAAAAATATTAGAAAGGCGAATGGAAACTTGGCCTTTAGATTACATGATTTAATATACAAAACTCTATGATGGCTCTGCATTTGAACATAACCACTCACGAATAAATGGGGCCACCTGTAGTACTTATCTCATGTGAGATCTGGTTTGAAATCACTCAACGTTAGATACTGAATCAAAAATGGGTTTTTTTTGGGGGGGGGGGGGGGGGGGGGGGTTGGGCAGCACAATGGCGAAGCTGTAGAGCTACTGCCTTACAGCGCAAGAGACCCGGGTTCAATTCTGACTATGGGTGCTGTCTGTACAGAGTTTGTACGTTCTCCCCGTGACCTGCGTGGGTTTTCTCCGAGATCGTCGGTTTCCTCCTACACTCCAAAGACGTACAGGAGTAAGTACTGGAGATACTGATGGTCAATAACCTGAAATGTTCACTCTGTTTCTCTCGCCACAGTTGCCATTTGACTGCTGAGAATTTCCAGCATTTTCATTTCAATTTTATTTACTTTTTTACCAAGCCATTTGATTCAGAAATCATTCTTGTTGAATGCACCACAGCAAATGTATAATTCACCTGGAACATGTTTTATGTTGCTGTAACATATTTCTGCTTCACATAAACATGTGTTCGAGGTTTAGGTTCAAGATTCAGTTAATTATCGTCACATACCTGGGTAGAGCGAAAAGCTTTGTTTTGCATGCTTTCCAATCATATCAGATAAGACCCTACACAAATGCAATCCGACCAAATGCAGGGCGACACAGTGGTGTAGCTGGTAGAGTTGCTACCTCACAGCAACCAGAGACCTCGGTTCGATCCTGACCTCGGGAACTGCCTGCCTGTGCATGGAGCTTGCACGTTTCCACCGGGACCGCGTGGGTTTCCTCCATGTGCTCCGGTTTCATCCCACATCCCATAGGCGTGCGGGTTTGTCGGTTAATTGGCTTTGGTGTAAATGTAAAATTGTCCCCAGTGTGTGAAAGTGAAATGACATTGAACCGGTGTGAATGGGTGATCTTTGGTTGGTGTGGAATTGGTGTATGGTTGATCATTGGTCAGCATACATTTGATGGGCCGAAGAGCCTGTCTCCATGCTAGATCTCTAAACTAAACAAAGTAATAAGTACAAGGCAGCTATGGACATGACAGTCGGGATAACTGTGGTTGAATATATAATATATAATACAGTATATACTATATGATACATTATATATGATATATAGTATATGATTATGTGATATGTGATATATAATATATGGTATATAATATATGATATTTGATGTGTGATATATTTTCAACCACAGTACACCTCTGTGCAAGGAAAGCTATTGGGATGCCTCAGGTTAACTTGTATTTTAAATGCAGGGATCGACTGTGTCCTCAGTCTTTTCACTGCAGTTGCACAAGCATTTTTGGTCACTGGAGTCAACTGTAATTTTAAATCAGGCTAACAATGATGCATTGAATATCGGAGGCAAAAAGAACTAATAGAAAATTCTGGACACATATTAATTGCAGAGAAAGAAAAAAGGATTTTGTGCAACAACCTTTTTGTAAAATGTTAAATGCATTCACTTTGGCGTTGGGTACTGAACCCATGTCGCCACCAACTGCAACCTGCGGAAGTCCTTTCAAGAATCTCAAATTACAACAAATATGTGTGATTCGCCTTGTATGAAAGTGCCTAACCCCTAACTCCCGCCCACTTCTCCTCACCCCTGATTTCAGTCTGAAGAAGGGTCCCGAACCAGAAGGTCACAGTCACCTATTCCCTTTTTCTCCAGAGATGCTGCCTGACTCGCTGAATCACTCCAGCACTTTGTGTCTATCTTTGGGATATGTCAGCATCTGCAGTTCTTTGCTTCTACGTTAAAGTAAAGCCACCGTATACTTCAGTCTGCCAAAGAGGGAAGTACTTTTATAGCCACAACCAAATCATTGCGTGATATTGTTAGAATTTCGACATTATTGAAAAAAAAAGTTGAATCAGACACGGCAACTTATTTTTAGCTTGGGCTATGGAGATGCAGCATGGAAACAGGCTCTTCGGCCCACCGAGTCCATGCCGACCCATTCACACTAGTTCTATGTGTAGGAACTACAGAAGTTGTTTCACACCGTAGATAGGTACAAAATGCTGGAGTGGAATTCTCTGCCACAGAAGGCAGTGGAGGCCAATTCACTGGATGTATTCAAGAGAGTTAGATTTAGCTCTTAGGGCTAATAGAATCAAGGGATATGGGGAAAAAGCAGGAGTGGGGTACTGATTGTAGATGATCAGCCATGAACATATTGAATGGCTCGAAGGGCTGAATGGCCTAATCCTGCACCTATTTTCTATGTTTCTCCAGGTGCTAACCAAATACAATTTCAATCTTTATTCTCAAATAGTGGGTATAACTTATCTGCTGCACTTTTAAGCTAATGTAATTATGGAAATAAGTTTGGCTTCTTGGACAAGATGTGTGCTTTGCATGCCAGTGCATACTTTAATTTATTAGCTGTGTATAATGGGCGAATCTCATATTAATTTTATCTTCCTCGTTATAGAGAGTGTGCAAAAAGATGTATCTAAATCATCTGGAACCAATCGATGAAAAAATAATGAACAAAGTATTGAAGGTCAGAGACCAGAAAATAATGGCTCGTTGACCGATTATTGCCATCACGTTCAGCACAGGCTGTGTGGGCCGAATGGCCTGTTCCTGTGTGGCACTGTTTAGAGTTCAGAGATACAGCATAGAAACAGGCCCTTCAGCCCACTGAGTCCACACCGATCATCGATCACTCATTCACGTTAGTTCTAGCGTTAGAAGGGAACTGCAGATGCTAATTTACACCGAAGATAGACACAAAAATTTGGGGTAACTCAGCGGGACAGGCAGCATCTCTGGAGAAAAGGAATGGGTGACGTTTCGGGTCGAGACCCTTCTTTAGACCTCAGACTATAGAAACGTCATCCATTCCTTCTCTCCGGAGATGCTGACTTACTCCAGCATTTTGTGTTTCAACAGAGAATTAGTGCCTGAAGGAGGATCTCGACCCGAGATTCTTCCTATTCATATTCTCCAGAGATGCTGCCTGACCCGCTGAGTTACCCCAGCATTCTGTGTCTATCATCGGTGTAAACCAGCATCAGTTCTTAAAGATAGCAGTGTCAGGGGATATGGGGTGAAGGCAGGAATGGGGTACTGATTGGAGATGATCAGCCATGAGCACATTGAACGGCGGTGCTGGCTCCAAATGACCTACTCCTGCACCTATTGTCTATTGTCAGGCAGCACCCGAGGTCAGGATCGAACCCGGGTCCCTGGCGCTGTAAGCCAGAAGCTCTACCAACCGCGCCACTGTACCACCCTGTGACTCTGTTACCTGCTTCCTTGAAGACTGAGCGCCCTTGCTGCGGCCGCCGGCCGTCTTGAGGGTGTTGGAGCGACCCTTGTGGATGGAGTTGTTGGCCATGTCCTGTGGGGTGTTGGGGATGGGGTTGAGGAAGAGGATCCGGGCGATGAGCCCGTACAGGACGGTGGCCAGGAATAACGGGATCACGTAGAAGATGGTGAAGTCCAGGAAGTAGATGGGCAGGTAGTGGCTCCTGGAGACCTTGTAGTCACAGACTACCTCGGTGCCGTCCGGGTGCGGGATCTGCTTGATGTGCAGGAGGAAGAACCACATCACACAGTACACCGAGGTGAAGGCCCAGACGAAGGCGATGATTTTCTTGGCTCTGGACACGGTGCAGATGAACTGGGCTTTGATGGGGTGGCAGATGGCGATGTAGCGCTCGATGGTGAACGCGGTGATGGAGCAGGAGGACGCGTTGATGCCCAGGTACTGTAGGTAGGTGATGCACAGGCAACCCGCGTACCCATAGACCCAGGAGGCGGCCACGCTCTCCGTGATGTTAGGCAGGCCGGCCGCCAGCAGGACCACCAGGTCGGCAATGGCAAGGCTCACCAGGTAGCAGTTGGTGGGGGTCCTCATATGCTTGGTCTTCACGACCACCAGGACCACCATCACGTTGCCAGCAATCCCCACGCCGCAGATCAGCAGCACCAGCAGTATGGTGACCACTTGGTACTCCAGAGTGTTGCGGGGCATTGGCTTCAACTCCTCCGTCTGGTTCAGGGAACTGTTTAGGAAGTCCACCATCACACTCGTTACATTCTCCATGGCCAAACACAACCTCTTCTTATTTGTTGCTAGCTCCGTTAGCTTCGAGGGCTCATCGCGTTGTCAAGCCCCGCATATTCTACAACACACACACACAAAAAAAAACAACAGTCACAACTTAACGCGTCTGAAGAAGTATGGAAACACCTCCTTTTCTCCAGAGATGCTGCCTGACCCGCTGAGTTATTCCAGCTTCTTGGACGAGTCAGGTCAACTTTCTAGGGCTTCGAGATCCTCGGCGTGGCTCTAAGTGTGGGAACGTGGCAAACGGGGTTGTTATTGAACCAGCATCTGCATAAATCCAGTGTCTACTTTTGTTATTGAGCCCCCCCCCCCCCCCCCTCCCTCTTTCGCCGGCAGGTGTGTTTGCTGCGCCTCGCTTCTGCTTATAGCCGTTTAACAGTGAACGAGAAGACACATTTGAAGGGAAACTGTGTTACATAGAAACATAGAAAATAGGTGCAGGAGGAGGCCATTCGGCCCTTCGAGCCAGCACCGTTGTGATCATGGCTGATCGCCCCCTATCAATAACCCGTGCCTGCCTTCTCCCCATATCCCTTGATTCCACTAGCCCCTAGAGCCCTATCTAACTCTCTCTTAAATCCATCCAGTGACTTGGCTTCCACAAATTCACAACTCTCTGGGTGGAAAAGTTTTTTTCTCTCCTCAGTCTTAAATGGCCGGCCCTTTATTCTAAGACTGTGGCCCCCGGTTCTGGACTCGCCCAACATTGGGAACATTTTTCCTGCATCTAGCTTGTCCAGTCCTTTTATAATTGTATATGTTTCTATAAGAACACCCCCCCCCCCCCCCCCCCCCCTTCATCCTTCTAAACTCCAGTGAATACAAGCCTAGTCTTTTCAATCTTTCCTCATATGACAGTCCCGCCATCCCAGGGATCAATCTCGTGAACCTACGCTGCACTGCCTCAATCACTGAATGGCTACTAAACATGGCAATGATATGTACTGTACATTGCATGATGCCGCTGGAAGAACAACCTGCGGGCCATTTCATCCACACACCAAGTCCCATTGACCACTTCTAGGAAGTTCGATTTAAACTAAAATAACACAACATTGTATGAAGCTAATTGTCTCGTCAATCGCATTGGTTATTCTGACCGGAGTATTCTTTTACTTTCAAAATACGGGGCGCTAGTTTGTGAGATTTTATTTTCCCTTCCACTGAATATATAAAACGAGTTTTGCAGCACAGCCCGTTCCCCAGATCCCACATTCACCATGTTTAATAACAAACCAAAGGATGTAAACTGAGTTACCCCAGCTTTTTGAGTCTATTGAAGATATTTTATTGAAGACGGACACAAAATGCTGGAGTTTCTCAGCGAGGCGGGCAGCATCTCTGGAGAGAAGGAAGGGGTGACGTTTCGGGTCGAGACCCTTCTTCAGACTGAGAGTCAGGGGATAGAGGAACGAGATTCGAAACGTCACCCATTCCTTCTCTCTAGAGACACTGCCTTGTCCTGCTGAGTTACTCCAGCTTTTTTGTGTCTATCTTCGGTTTAAACCAGCGTCTGCAGAAGGATTTGATGGGTTACACATTAAACCGTTTTCAAATGTCAACATTAAAAGTGGAAAGGCGATTTCAATTGGAAGTGTCACTTACTTGGTGCGAAGCGGCCGATGATGACTGTCTTCCTGGACGGGCGGACAGTGGCAGCGAGCTGTCATCTCCTCCTCCCCACGGTCTCAATGCGACTTTGCCAACCAGGCGGCTGCTGCAACTGATGAGCGGAGACGCGATGCAACCCCAGGTCCTCCCCGACTCCACCAAAACCACGTCCACAGCTTCACAGCGCAGCCGTCTTGGCCACGGCGTGAGGAACCGCTGGGCACTCACCTGTAAATACGCACAGAATGCTGGAGTCGGGCAGCATCTCTGGAGGAAGGGAACAGGTGACTCTTCGGGTCGAGACCCTCCTTCAGACTAAGATTTAGGGGTGGGGGGTCTAGAGATACGGAAGGGGAAGGTGTGATAAGGAAATGTAAAATGGTTCATTGTCAGCTGAGGGGGCACAATGAATCGGCACTGGTCTATATCAGTCATGTTTACAGCCTCACGGAAAGGTTCTCTGTGTATTTGTATCGAATACCAGGCGCCCTGACCCAACAAAACTGCGGGAGTGACTTGTACGACAATAGACAATAGGTGCTGGAGTAGAGGCCATTCGGCCCGTCGAGCCAGCACCGCCATTCACTGTGATCGTGGCTGATCATCCCCAATCAGTGCCCCGTTCCTGCCTTCTCCCCATATCCCTCGACTCCACTATCTTTAAGAGCCCTATCTAGCTCCCTCATGAAAGTATCAAGAGAACTGGCCTCCACCGCCCTCTGAGGCAGAGAATTCCACAGACTCACAACTCTGTGTGAAAAAGTGTTTCCTCATCTCCGTTCTAAATGACTTACCCCTTATTCTTAAACTGTGGCCCCTGGTTCTGGAGGTCAAGGTGAATTAATTAATCAAATAATTAATTACTGAATTAATTAATCAATTAATTAATTACTTAATTGATTAATTGAATAATGATATTTCATTCTCACATGTGCTTTGTGTAGGAAGGAACTGCAGATGCTGATTTACACCGATAATAGACACAAAACGTTGGAGTAACTCTGCGGGACAGGCGGCATCCCTGTAGAAAAGGAATGGGTGACGTTTTGGGTGGAGACCCTTCTTCAGAATGCTTTGCTTTGCGTACAACCTAGGCAAGTGCCGCCACATGTTGGCACTGACAAAGTTACAAAAGTAACGGCCAGTCCGGCACAGATGGCAGCAAGGCCTCTCCCCCCCCCCCCCTAACCCCCCACCCCCCCCCACCCCCCCCCCCCCCCCTCACCCAACCCACCCCCCTCATCCGCCCCCCCTTCGTTCTGTTCATTCTTGGCGTCTCTCCCCCACCCCCCAATCACTTATCTGCATTCAACTCCACTCACCATTCTGTGGACTACTTTGTCCAGTGGATAACTGTAATTTTTGATAACCTTCTTCACTGTCTACAAAACCACATATTTTAGCGTCATCTGCAAAAGTAATCACTGCGCCTTTTATATTCTTACCCAGATTATTTATGTAAATGATTAAAAAAATAACAGATCCCTGGGATTAGACCACAAGTCGTAAGGTTCCAGTCTGACAAACAACCTCCCACAAACCACCTCTGCTTCCTAGGGTCAATGCTCTTGCCAGTGAGTGGGTGAGTGAGTGAGTGAGTGAGTGAGTGAGTGAGTGAGTGAGTGAGTGAGTGAGTGAGTGAGTGAGTGAGTGAGTGAGTGAGTGAGTGAGTGAGTGAGAGACAGCGAGCATGAAACACACTGCATGAAATGACCACGTACAAATTCTCGTCAATCATGTTATGGTTAATGAGCAGGAAAAGCCTGGTGCGTGGATTTTGGGTGTTCTTAATTAAAGTGGATAAAACTACATTTATATTGAGAGCGAAACACATGAAATCATCGTCATTGTGAAGAAATTCCATCAGTTGCTGCTGGCAAGATTGTTAGCTCTTGTTAAATATCATGTTTAGGATGTATATGTGGGTAGTTTTGTTGTCAAAGTATGATTACATGATTGAACACCATTTGCGAAAGCAAAGTGTGTCTGTTGACATGCTACCCAGAACATTGCTTGAATCATCTGATTCTAGCCATGAAAATGGGATTTCAAACCGCAATACGTTGACAGTAGTTTCAGTCATTGCCAGAGACATTTCTCCAGTGTCTCGGCAAGATGTACTTCTCAAGAAGGTCTACGAACACAACTTGAAAGGGTGGACCAGCCTGTGACAAGTGTTTAGTACGGGTGTCAGGGGTTATGGGGGGAAGGCATAAACATTGGCTAAAGATCTTGACAGCAGGCAGTGTATAAAGCGAATGCCATGTTGGCCTTTATAACAAGAGGAGTCGAGTGTAGGAGCAAAGAGGTCCTTCTGCAGTTGTACAGAGCCCTAGTGAGACCACATCTGGAGTATTGTGTGCAGTTTTGGTCCCCTAATTTGAGGAAGGACATTCTTGCTATTGAGGGAGTGCAGCGTAGGTTTACAAGGTTAATTCCCGGGATGGCGGGACTATCATATGCTGAGAGAATGGAGCGGCTGGGCTTGTACACTCTGGAGTTTAGAAGGATGAGCGGATATCTTATTGAGACATACAAGATTGTTAAGGGTTTGGACACACTAGAGGCAGAAAACATGTTCCCGTTGTTGGGGGAGTCCAGAACCAGGGGCCACAGTCTAAGAATAAGGGAAAAGCCATTTAGAACGGAGACAAGGAAACATTTTTTCTCACAGAGAGTTGTGAGTCTGTGGAATTCTCTGCCTCAGAGGGCGGTGGAGGCCGGTTCTCTGAATACTTTCAAGAGAGAGCTAGATAGGGCTCTTAAAGATAGCGGAGTCAGGGGATATGGGGAGAAGGCAAGAAAGGGGTACTAATTGGGGATAATCAGCCATGATCACATTGAATGGCGGTGCTAGCTCGAAGGGCCGAATGGCCTCTCCTGCACCTGTTGTCTATTGTCACAAATATTCTTGACACTAAGATTCCAGTCTTATTCCATGGGTACATGCGGTTATTTAAATGCTGCAAAGTACTGTTAAATATTTCCTTGGTGCCAACAAAACTGATAGAAAATCTTGTAAATGTGCACATATTAAACTAAAAGCCATTACCACTAGAAATAACACCAATACTTCCAGTGTATGTATATTCTTCAAGACTCCAGTACAACTTCACTACCATGGCAGTTTAGTCAGTGGTATCCGCACAAACACAACATGCCAATGAGAACATAAATGCCACACTGACCGCCTCAGTTCACCTCATCAAAATGAATTCATCTCTCTCTGTTCTTGCAGCACTACTACTGCAGAAGGATTAGGCTATTGCTCATGGCTCTACTGTATAAGAATAGGACAATTTGGTTCCATGCCACACAATACACCATACACAAAACACAATGAAGGAACCCCGATCATAAGCCATATGTTACACAAGTAATCTTCAATTCGAAGGCACAAGGTGCAGGTGTAACCCAGCAGGTCGGGCGGCACAGTTACAATTTTAATTTAGTTTATTGTCACGTGTATCAAAGTACGGTGAAAGGCTTTTGTTGCGTGCTATCCAGTCAGCAGAAAGACAATACACGATTACCACTGAGCCATTTACAATGTATAGACACATGGTAAGCGAATAACGTTTAGTGCAAGGTAAAGCATACTGTAGTTACTCAGCTGATGGACCCGTGGCCTCACAGCGTCAGAGAACGTCAGACATCAGTTTAGGGCGCCACTTAGAGTGGCGCAGTGGCGTATTGGTAGAGCTGCTGCCTCAAAACGCTAGCACCCGAGTCCCGGGTTCAATCCTGACTACGGGTGCTGTCTGTACGCAGTTTGTACGTTCTCCCTGTGACCGCATGGGTTTCTCCGGGTGCTCCAGTTTCCTTCCACACTCCAAAGAAGTACAGGATTGTAGGTTAATTGGCTTGGGTAAAATAGTCCCACGTGCGTAGGTTAGTGCTAGTGTGCAGGTGATCGCTTGTCGGCGCGGACTCAGTGGGCCAAAGAGGCTGTTTTGCATGCTGTATCTCCAAAGTCTGAAGTCTAAAGTCCTGCCCTCCATCTAGCACATTGGAGATCTTAGACTATCTTTAAACAGACTTTATCAAACTTCAGTGTTACATCTTTGCACTAAATGTTGTGCCCTTTATCCTCTATCTGTGCACTGCGATCGGCTTGAATGTATTTATGTACAGTGTTTTCTTTGACTGGGTAGCATGCAATCCACTTTAGCTACCTCGGTCAAAGTGACAATAATAAACGAAACTGAACTAAACTCAACTAAACTCAACTAAATTAAACTAAACTAAACCCGGGATCTATACTGATCATAGGTGCTTTCTGCGTGGAGTTTGCATGGTCTCCCTGTGAATGCACGAGTTTCCTCCAGGTGCCCCGGTTTCCTCCCACATCCCAAAGACGTGCGGCTTTGTAGGTCAATTGGCCTCTGTAAATTGCCCCTGGTAAGCAGGGAGTTGATGCGAAAGTGTGATAGCAGAGAAGTAGGTGTGAATGGGTGACTGATGGTCAGCATGGACTCAGTGGGCTGAAGGGCCTGTTTCTTTCAATCAATCTCTGGAGAACATGATCTCCAAAGATGCTGACTGACCCCCTGAGTTAATTTCTGTGCACTGTGTCCTTTCTTGTACAAGAGCATCTGCAGTTTTAATCTGCAATTAGGATGAAATAGTTAACGTGCTTTTCCCTATGGTACTACAGAACTGTAATTATTTTGTGGGTTACACAGAAAAGCTGGAGAAACTCAGCGGGTGCAGCAGCATCTATGGAGCGAAGGAAATAGGCAACGTTTCGGGCCGAAACCCTTCTTCAGACTGATCAGGGGTGGGGGTGGGTGGGGACAAGAAAGGGAAAAGGAGGAGTAGCCGGAAGGCTGGAGGGTGGGAGGAGACAGCAGGGGAGCTGAGGAAGGGGAGGAGACAGCAAGGACTAACAGAATTGGGAGAAGTCGATGTTCATGCCCCCGGGGTGCAGACTCCCCAAACGGAATATGAGGTGCTGTTCCTCCAATTTCCGGTGCTGCTCGCTGTGGCCATGGAGGAGACCCAGGACAGAGAGGTCGGAGACGGAGTGGGAGGGGGATTTGAAGTGCTGAGCCACCGGGAGGTCAGCTAGGTTATTGCGGACCGAGCGGAGGTGTTCGGCGAAACGATCGCCCAACCTCCGCTTGGTCTCACCGATATAGATCTGCTGACATCTAGAGCAGCGGACGCAATAGATGAGGTTGGAAGAGATGCAGGTAAACCTCTGTCGCACCTGGAACGATTGCTTGGGTCCCTGAAAGGAGTTGAGGGGGGAGGTAAAGGGACAAGTGTTGCATCTGCTGCGTGCCGGCAAGGGAAAGTGCCCGGGGAGGGGGTGGACCGAGAGGGAAGGGAAGAATTGACAAGGGAGTTATGGAGGGAGCGGTCTTTGCGGAAGGCAGATATGGGGGGAGATGGGAAGATGTGGCCAGTAGTGGGGTCACGTTGGAGGTGGCGAAACTGACGGAGGATTATTTTTTGTATGTGATGGCTGGTGGGGTGAAAGGTGAGGACTAGGGGGACTCGGCCCTTGTTGCGAGTGCGGGGATGGGGAGAGAGAGCAGTGTTGCGGGGTATGGAAGAGACCCTGGTGCGAGCCTCATTTATGGTGGAGGAGGGGAACCCCCGTTCCCTGAATAGTGAGGACATTTCAGATGTCCTGGTGTGGAACGCCTCATCCGTGGAGCAGATACGGCGTAGACGGAGGAATTGGGAGTAGGGGATGGAGTCCTTACAGGAAGCAGGGTGGGAAGAAGATTTCCTTCGCTCCATAGATGCTGCTGCACCCGCTGAGTTTCTCCAGCTTTTCTGTGTAACCTTCGATTCTCCAGCATCTGCAGTTCCCTCTTTAACACTGTAATTATTTTGTTCTTGACTGTAAATTTCATCTGATGTAAAGATCGTAAAAAGGGGCACAAAATGAGTAAATCTGTGAAGAAATATGAAGCAATTACAAAATGCATAGATGCATTGTTTAAAGCAATGCCTCATGTGTTGCACTGAATTCTGAAGTTAAAAAGCACCTTTATATAAAAAATTAAACCAAATTACTGTATTTAACATTGCAGCATGAATGATGAGTCATTCAATAAACACCAAGAAACGCACAGACTCAGATTGTTTTCTCTGCAATGCTGAGGTTGAGGGGAGACCTGGTAGAAATATACAACATTCTGAGAGGCATAGACAGGGTAGACAGTCAAAGCCTTTCTCCCAGATCTTTCTCTTTAGCCTTCCCTTTAGCCTTTCTCCCAAGCCTTTCTCTTTAGATCAAATACTAGAAGGCATGGCTTTAAGATGAGATGGGGGAAGTTTAAATGAGATTTGCAGGGCAATTTTTTCCACACCAAGTGCCGGGAACTCGTTGCCAGGGGTGGCGGTGGAGACGGATACGATAGTGGCGTTAAAAGTCTTTTGGATAGGCATGTGGATATGCAGGAAACGGGGGGATATGGATTACTCGTGAGAGAGCAAGGCCAGAGGCCTCAGCCTCAGAATAAAAGTACGTACCTTTAGAATGCAGATGAGGAGGAATTTCTTTAGTCGGAGGGTGGTGAATCTATGGAATTCATTGACACAGACAGCTCTGGAGGTCAAGTCAATGGAAATTTTTAAGACAGAGATTGGCAGATTCTTGATTAGTATGGGTGTCAGGGGTTATGGGGAGAAGGCAGTGGAATGGGGTTGAGAGGGAAAGATAGATCAGCCATGATTGAATGACGGAGTAGACTTCAGGCACCAAATCGGCTAATTCTGCTCCTATGAACTTATTGTACAGTTCATGCAGGCAAATAAGAGTTGGTATTAGAATTTTGTTCAGTATAGACATTGTGGACCGAAGGGCCTGTTTATATGCCGTAACTGCTCAATGTTCTATGTTCTATTTTAAGACTGAGGATGGAAGTGGTGTTTTAATATCATTGCCTGGGATAAATACTTCAAGTCAGTGGGTGTCAGGTAATAAGCAGAAATCATATGCTGTGTAATAAATTACATTGTACTTTGATATCATGATGCCAAAGTCAGAATTAATTTAGATTTGAACTAAATAAATCACTTGTGCAAGTTGAAGTGAAAATGCTTTCTCAGCACTCGACCAGAATTATATACAATGAGCTCATAACATTTCACAGACAACCTGATCAGTCAAGCAAGGCTGCATTGCCATGCTCAGAGATATAGCTGTTCTAATAGCTATTATCTTACCCATTTTAATTTGTTGTAATTGAACACAAATCCTATGACTCCAGAAATTAAATATAGGGATGACACAATTACACAGTGAATGGTAGGGCTTTGGGGAGTGTTGTAGTGCAGAGGGATCTCGGAGTGCTGGTGCTGTACATAGTTCCCTGAAGGTAGCATAGGGTTTTGGCACATTGCTGTTCGTGGAAACATAAAAATATAGAAAATAGGTGCAGGAGTAGGCCATTCGGCCCTTTGAGCCTGCACCGCCATTCAATATGATCATGGCTGATCATCCAACTCAGTATCCTGTACCTGCCTTCTCTCCATTTCCCCTGATCCCTTTAGCCACAAGGGCCACATCTAACTCCCTCTTAAATATAGCAAATGAACTGGCCTCAACTACCTTCTGTGGCAGAGAGTTCCAGAGATTCACCACTCTCTGTGTGAAAAATGCTTTTCTCATCTCTGTCCCAAAGGATTACCCCTTCATCCTTAAACTGTGACCCCTTGTCCTGGACTTCCCCAACATCGGGAACGATCTTCCTGCATCTAGCCTGTCCAACCCCTTAAGAATTTTGTAAGTTTCTATAAGATCCCCCCTCAATTTCCTAAATTCTAGCGAGTACAAGCCAAGTCTATCCAGTCTTTCTTCATATGAAAGTCCTGACATCTCAGGAATCAGTCTGGTGAACCTTCTCTGTACTCCCTCTATGGCAAGAATGTCTTTCCTCAGATTTGGGGGCCAAAACTGTACGCAATACTCCAGGTGTGGTCTCAGTCAGTCATCAGTCTGTATTGAGTATTGTGGAGTCTGAACAAGGGTCTCGACCCAAAATGTCACCTGAGTCAGAGTATGAGTTTAGTTTATTGTCACGTGTATCGAGGTAGAGTGAAAAGCTTTTGTTGCGTGTTAGCCAGTCAGCGGAAAGACAATGCGTGATTCCAATCGAGCCGTCCACAGTGTATTCCTGTTCTCCAGAGAGGCTGCCTGACCCGCTGAATTACTCCAGCATTTTGTGTCTATCTATTGAGTATAGAAGTTGGGAAGTTATGTTGCAGGTGTTGGTGAGGTCGCAGTTATAGTTTCATGTTCAGTTCTGGGCAACATGTTATAGGAAAGATGTTGCAAAGTTGAAAAGAGTGCAGAGAAGATTTACAAAGATGTTGCCAGGACTCAAGGGCCTGAGCTGTAGGGAGAGGTTGAGCAGGCTGGGGCCCTATTTATTTGCAGCACAGGAGGATGAGGGGTGATCTTATAGAGGTGTACAAAATCATGAGAGGAATAGATCAAGTAGACGCACAGTTAACTTTTTCTGAGCGTTGTTGGCGACATTTTTTTTTTTAAAATCCTATTTTAAATGGGGCGGCACAGTGGCGCTGCAGTAGAGTTGCTCCCTTCCAGCACTAGTCTCGGTGCTGTCTGTACGGAGTTTGGAAGTTCTCCCTGTGACCTGCGTGGGTTTTCTCCGGATGCTTCGGTTTCCTCCCACGCTCCAAAGACGTATAGATTTATAGGTTAATTGTCTTCTGTAAATGGGAAAAATTATCGCTAGTGTGCAAGGTTGTGTTGGTGTACGGGGTGATCGCTGGTCGGCATGGACACGGTGGGCCGAAGGTCCTGTTTCCACGCTGTATCTCTAAAGTCTAAAGTAACGTTTTAAATTTATTATCATTATTTTCTTCAGGATAATTTTCAAATGTTTCTGAAAGTTGGTGACATCCAGAAGCATCCTAAAAGGTTGAAGATGGCAAAGCCATTGGTGAGGTCTTATTGCCCATCCAAAACATTGTAACACTAGGTGCTCTCTCCGCTAGCCCATGGGAGACAACTCGTATTGCAGCGGTAGAATTGTTGCCTTCCAGTGGCAGAGACCAGCTTTACACAGAAACATAGAAACATAAGAGTAGGCCATTCGACCCTTTGAGCCAGCACCGCCATTCAATATGATCATGGCTGATCATCCTAAATCAGTAACCCGTTCCTGCTTTCTCCCCATATCCCTTGATTCCATTAGACCAAAGAGATATATCTAACTCTCTCTTGAAAACATCCAGTGAATTGGCCTCCACTGCCTTCCGTGGCAGATAATCCCACAGCTTCACAACTCTCTGGGTGAAAAGGTGTCTCCTCATCTCAGTCCTGAATGGTCTACCACGTATTCTTAAACTGTGACTCCTGGTTCTGGACTCTCCAAACATCAGGAACATTTTTCCTGCATAGTTTGATCCTGACTATGGGCACTGTCTGTACAGAGTTTGTCCATTCTCCCCGTGACCTGTGTGGGTTTTCTCTGGGTGTTCCGGTTTCCTTCCGCTTCCCAAAGATGTACTGATTTGAAGGTTAATTTGGCTTCGGTAAAAATTTCAAATCATCCCTAGTGTGTAGGATTGTGTTAGTGTAAGGGCATCAGAGGTCGGCGCGGACTCTGGGCTGAAGGGCCTGTTTCCATGCTGTATCTCTAAACTAAACTAAGTTGAACTAATCATGCAAGATATCTCAATATAGAGCAGCGTCTCATCATTTGGGGCTTATAACAATTCACTATAACAGTTAAAGGTAGAACCATGGTAACTTGGTTGGGCAGAAGCGGAGAAGTCAGTCAGCAATTGTGGCTCCTTGGTTGCATTTTGTTAGAATAATACAACATACCATTATTCTAATGTAGACACAAAATGCTGGAGTAAAGGTCCTGTCCCACTTGGGCGACCTAATCCGTGTGTTCGGGCGAGTTTGCCCTCGACTCATACTTACAGCATGAGGTAGTAGGAGGTCTTCGTAACTCTCCTTCATGCTCGAGATTAGTCTCCGCGTACTCAAGGCCTCAGCTAGGTCGCGGCGTTTTAAAAAAAAATACCCGCGAGTAAAACTAGATCATCATGGAAAAAATCGATACTTTTTTTACTCGTAGGTTTAGTCCTAGTAGGTCGTTGTAGGTCAGCACGTTAGTTGTAGGTAATCGAGGGTAGTCGAAGGTAGTCGAAGATAGTCTTCATCATAGTCGAAGGGAGGCCGAAGGGAGGTCGAACGAGGTCATCTTCGCTCTCCACTATTCCGTGTCCAATTTTCCCGAAGTTAGTCGTGGCTAGTCGAAGTTAGTCGTGGCTAGTCGAAGCCAGACTTCAACGTAGTCGAAGGAGGTCGTAGGAGATCTTCAACATGTCATTTTTTTCAAACTCTCCTAAACTCGCCATTTAGATCACCCAAGTGGGACAGCCCCTTAAATCAGTGGGACAGGCAGTATCTCTGGAGAGAAGGAATGGGCGACGTTCTGGGTCAAGACCCTTCTTCTGACCCTTCTCTACCCTGAAACGTCACCCATTCCTTCTCTCCAGAGATGCTGCCCATCCCGCTGAGTTACTCCAGCATTTGTGTCTACCTTCGATTTAAACCCCCAGCATCTGCAGTTCTTTCCTACACGACCAATATTCGAACAGGATAGCACGCAACAAAAGCTTTTTGCTGTAACCCGGTACACGTGACAATAAACTGAACTGAACTGAACTCTAGGATGTTAAACGCAGCAGCATGAAGTTATGGTGCACAATTATGGGCTCTGAGAAGTAAACCCTTTAACTCCATCAATATTCTCTTTAAAAATGTGTAGCTCGCTCACTTTCGATAATGGAGCATTCAGATAAATATTAATGAAAGGAGAGATATCATCCATGTTCAAAAATATATTCTAAGGAATAGCAGATGCTGGTGATTACTGAAGAATGAAGTAAGTGGAAATGAATCAGAATCTGTAGACTGGAGGCAGGCTCGTCAACAATCCAGTGTTGAAGTTCGTAATGAGTCTTGGATCAAAGGGACTTGACATTTGAAGGATAAAATGAAAGAAAAAAACTCACTTTAACCTCCAACCAAATTAGAAAAGGAACTGAAAATTAGAATTCACCTTCAGTTTCGTGAGAGGGAAATATTCTTGTGCTATTGCCTCTTCTGATGTCCTGGTATTTGATATCTGATGGCCCGATGATTGAATTCGCACTGTGGCTACTTTTGTGCAACAGCTTATTTACAGTTTAGTGATACAGCGCGGAAACAGGCCCTTCGGTCCACCAAGTCCATGCTGACCAGCGATCACTAGGTCCATCCTACACACTAGGGACAATGTTTTACCAAAACCAATTAACCTACAAACCTGTACGCCCTTGGAGTGTAGGAGGAAACCGGATAACCCTGAGAAAACGCACATAGTCACGGGTATAACGTACAAACTAGTACAAACGTGCAAACGCTAGTTGTGTAAAGAGATAAGGTTGTCTCTCAAGTTAAGGCTTGGAATTGGGAGACTCTCTTCTGTCTGATAAGATGTTTAAGAAGGAACTGCAGATGCTGGAAAGGTAGATAAAAATGCTGGAGAAACTCAGCGGGTGAGGCAGCATCTATGGAGCGAAGGAATAGGTGACGTTTCGGGTCGAGACCCTTCTTCAGACCGATGTGGGGGTTGGGTGGGGTAGGGAAGTAGAAAGAAAGAGGCGGAGACAGTGGGCTGTGGGAGAGCTGGGAAGGGGAGGGGAAAGAGGGAGAAAGCAAGGACTACCTGAAATTGGAGAAGTCAATGTTCATACCGCTGGGGTGTAAACTGCCCAAGCGAAATATGAGGTGCTGGTCCTCCAATTTATGGTGGGACTCACTCTGGCCATGGAGGAGGCCCAAGACAGAAAGGTCAGATTCGGAATGGGAGGGGGAGTAGGTGCTTGGACTGGAATGAGGAGCAAAGCCAAATGACGATGAACTGAGGTTAGGTTCGGTTCAGTTCAGTTTAGTTTATTGTCACATGTACCGAGTTACAATGAAAAGCTTTTGTTGCGTGCTATCCAGTCGGCAGAAAGATAATACATGATTACAATCAAGCCATTTACGGTGTGTAGATACATGATACAACACATTTAGTGCAAGGTCTCCAATGAGGTAGATAGTAGTTCGGGAATGCTCTCTGGTTGTGGTAGGCTTATTGTCAAGTGTACTGAGGTCCAGCGAAAAGCTTTGTTTCGCATGCTACCCAAACGGATCAGCTATAGTTTACATAGATACAGTCAAGTCAAACTCAAGTACAACAGATAGAGCAAAGGGGAAGATACGAGTGCAGAATATCGTTCTCAGCGTTGCAGAGCATCAGTTCCATAGACAAAGTCCAAAGTCCAGGGTAGAGGTGAATCGGACAGTACCCTAGCTTATGGAAGGACCATTCAGAAGCCTGATAACAGAGGGGAAGAAGCTGTTCCTGGGTCTGGTGGTGCACGCTTTCAAGCTTCTGCACCTTCTGCTGGACGGGAGCAGAGAGAAGATGCAATGGCCAGGATGAGCCAAGTCTCTGATTATGTCGGCTGCTATTCTGAAGCTGTGTGAAATGTAGATGGGAGTCTGGACTGTGTGATGTGGTGGGCTACCTACATCTCCTTGCAACTACTTGCGTTCTGGGACAGAGCCCTTCCCAAACCGAGCTGTGATGGAACACAAGGTGCCACATTTTCGGGTGGATCTCCGGGGGGGATTTCAAGCGCGCTCTCGTAACTCTGTTCGGATTAAGGGAGATGCCCGATCACCGGTTACCGGAAATTGGGTGGTGGACATGTACTACCAGCAATGGAAACAGATAAATACCAAATACCATTTAACCATATAACAATTACAGCACGGAAACAGGCCATCTCAGATTCAGATTCAGATTCAGATTCAGATTCAGATTCAGATTCAGATTCAATTTTAATTGTCATTGTCAGTGTACAGTACAGAGACAACGAAATGCATTTAGCATCTCGGCCCTTCTAGTCCGTGCCGAACACTTACTCTCACCTAGTCCCATCTACATGCACTCAGACCATAACCCTCCATTCCTTTCCCGTCCATATAACTATCCAATTTTTTTTTAAATGATAAAAACGAACCTGCCTCCACCACTTCCTCTGGAAGCTCATTCCACACAGCTACCACTCTCTGAGTAAAGATGTTCCCCCTCATGTTGCCCCTAAATGTTGTCCCTTAATTCTCAAATCATGTCCTCTTTTTTTAATCTTCCCTACTCTCAATGGAAAAAGCTTATCCACGTCAACTCTGTCTAAATAGCCGAGAGATTCTTTTGATCAAAATTTCGATTGGGGGGAGAGTCACTTCCACCACTTGGAAATGTTCTGTCTGATCTTGGAATCCTTAATACTGAAACTAGCTGCCCAACAACTCAATATTTTTATAAAACACAAGTAAAAAAAGATTAAATAAAGTAGATCAAAGAAATGACAGGGTTATGAGGGGAAGTACTAATTAAAATACGTTCCTGCCACATATTCTGAATACAAATGAGTGTGTCTAAGTACTTTGTATTAATTGGTTACATTAAAACTTTTGATCTCCACCATAAAGGAAGGCAATTTTCATAGAGGTTAGATGGAATATTGTTGGAAGCGATTCCCTGGCACTGAAGCAATAATGACTCTTTGTGTAAAGTCCTCAGGAGAGAATAAGTGGCTGGGCGGGACATGATCACACTTTCTCCGAAGCTTTTAGTTATATGAGTCAATGCCAGTGTAATTTAAATATAATCTGATATTTAATCACCCCATATTTCGCTTGGTTACAGCCCAGCAGTATGAATGTTGATTTCCCTAATTGTAAGGAACTCTTGCATTTCCCTCCTCCCCCCCCCCCCACCCCTTCATCTCTTCCCCTGCCAGAGGACAAACGCACCATGGAAAAGAAAGGAGGGCCCAGTGTGGGGAAACTGCCGAGAGCTATTTGGAATGTGTTAAAATGGTTTCTTTCAAATTGAATACTTTAACTTTGTCAGTGCCCTTTATGTGCTGACTCTTTGCATACCTTGGATACGCAAAACAAAGAATATCACTGTGACAATAAAGTATCATTCATTCATTCCACCCTCGTCATCTCACTGTTCACATCCGTGTATCCCTCTCGTTGGCACATCTTCCCCAGCCAACAATGGGCCATTATGGACTCCACCCTTCCTGAGGTCATCTGTTGCTGGCCCTGATTTGTTCTGGCCTCCTCTATCATTCAGTTTGAAGAAGTGTCCTGACCCGAAACGTCACCCATTTCTTTTCTCCACAGATGCTGCCTCACCCACTGAGTTACTCAGTCCAGCACTTTGTGTCTATCCCTGCTTCTTCTTTGGTCTATTTTGCTTAATACACAATTCCACAATTGCACGATGTAGACCAGCTTCGACCAGGGCGGACAAGGTTTAATTGTTGTTAGGACTCTGGGCAATGTGCCCAATGCAGTAAATGGCGCATTTAGTGAAATTAACGCAGGAAACTACATCTGCAGACTACACATCTTTAGAAGGTGTTCAATTGTTGCTTACAATGATCAAACCATTACAAAGTGATTTCACTGTGTTCGATACCACTTTGATTGCTGCTGGCAAGAAAAGCAATTATAGGGACAACGTCTGGAGAGTGAAATAAATGACATGTTGATTTCCCCCATGACAACTATAATCTCCACAGTAGGTGATTTCAAAACCCAATGTATTATTGTTATGCTAGCATACAATCGGTGGACAATTTTACTTTGTTCTCGTGAGTTCTTCAATTGAAGTGAAGTGTTAGTATTATGATTTGGCTTTGCTTCTTAGCACCAAAGACGAATGCACCTTGAAATTTTAGGGAATTGTAAAGAATTTCATTTTTCATTATCGGTCTTCAAATTTAATTACACTTTCAAGTGGAAATTGATCTCATACAATTTTACAACTTGTCTTCCAACTTTACATTCAGGCAGGTACATGATAGGATACATTTTGGAGGGACATGGGCCAAAACACAAGCAGGTGGGACTAGTGTCAAGTTCAAGGTCAAGTTTATTTGTCACATGCACCAGGAGGTGCAGTGAAATGTCGATGTCTAGCGAATGGTCTTGACCTGAAACGTCACCTGTTCCTTTTCTCCAGAGCTGCTGCCATCCCTGCTGCGTTACTTCAGCTGTTTATCTGTGGATGGGGCATGTTGGTCGGTGTGGGCAAGTTGGGCCAAAGACCCTGTTTCCACGCTGTATGACTCTATGATTCTTCTAGTATTGGAACAATCAATAGATATTCACAGGGGTTTTTTTTTCTGCATCGGATATAATTTTTAATACCATTTTGTAATAGTGTAATTGCAAATCAGGTTCAACATGGGTTTTTGTGAAATTCACCAGCGGTAGTTTTTAACAGCTTTTTACATGTTGACGCTGATAATTGTCGAGTTGATTTGTGAGACAATCCCGCCATCTATTGGAATACATTGGTACTGTGGCATAACAAACTACTAGAGGAGGGTTTAGTTTAGTTTAGAATGTAGAAACAAGAAACTTCAGATTTAGTTTTAGTTTAGTTTTAGTTTAGAGATACAGCGTGGAAACAGGTCCTTCATCCCACCGAGTCCGCGCCGACCAGCAATCCCCGCACACTAGCACTATCCAGGGACAAACCTGTACGTCTTTGGAATGTGGGAGGAAACCGAAGATCTCGATGAAAACCCACGCAGTCACGGGGAGAACGTACAAACTCCGTACAGACAGCACCCGCAGTCAGGATCGAACCCGGGTCTCCGGCGCTGTAAGGCAGCAACTCTACAGCTATGTCACTGTGACTGCCCCAAAATGCTGGTTTACACAGCGGGTCAGGCAGCATATCTGGCAAATATGTGGAAAGAAGAGTGTTTGTTGAAGTCGTTGAACATTTGGCCAGATTGTCGTAGGAATAAAACTGAGGGTTTACAAAAGCTGTGTGGCGCAGTAACGGAGCTGGTCGAGCTGCTGCCTCACAGCGCCAGAGACCTGAGTTGTGGACACTTCAGTCAGCTGCTGGTGACCAGATGCAGCCACTGCCAGCATTGATCCACCAGGCACTGGTGGGCAGCTCCCTGTTGCTACAATAGAAATCGCTGAGCACTTTTGGCAGCAAGTGCAGAAACAGAAACAGAGTAAATATTCCAGGACAAAGACTCTTCATCAGGATCTTCCTGAAGAAGAGTCCAAACCCAAGTAACGTCACCTATCCATGTTCTCCAAAGGTGTGGCCTGACCTGCTGACATGTTCAAGCACATTGTGTCTATTTTTGGGTCAAGACCCTTCTTCAGACTGATGTGGGGGGGGGGGGGGGGGGGGGGGAAAGAAGCAAGGAAGAGAAGGAGGCAGAGACAGGCGGAGAACTGGGAAGGGGAGGGGAAGAGGGAGAAAGCAAGTGTCTCCAGCATTTTTTGTCTACCCTTGATTTTTCCAGCATCTACAGTTCTTTCTTAAACGTTCAGAAGCCTGATAACAGAGGGGAAGAAGCTGTTCCTGAGTCTGGTGGTGCGCTCTTTCAAGCTTCGGGTATTGCGCGTATCTCCGATGGGGTGAGTCCACGCTTGTCCAGGTGATTCCTGGCTTCAGTCGGCTGGTTAATCAATTAATGACGAGAACAGAAACAAAGGGACTCGCTCGGTGGAGGGCAGAACTGTTGCTGAACCTGAAACCAAGGAGTAAGCCGGAGCTGACGAGAATGTCAGGCAGTGTCCATGGAGAGGGCAAAATCAACTTGGTATCCCAGAGAACTCATCGTGCAGCAGAACTGGCCAGTGCTGAGGTAAAGAGCACATGTGAGCTCCCCAGAGCATATAGAATTTAACATTGAATCCAAAGTCTGCAATAAACCCTGACACAAGAGTTGATGTTGCTTCACAATGGGCAACACCAACAGTGCAGGAGGCCAGAGACAAAGTCAAAGTCAATTTTATTCGAAGGTGCAGTGAAATGAATTTGCCAGCAGCGATACACTTAAAAAGAACACACAATACACAATACGATTTAACACAAACATCCTCCACAGAATTCTTCACTGTTGGGGAAGGCAACAAAGTTCAGCCAGTCCTCCTCCTTTATTCACCCGTGGTCGGGGACCATAAACTCACCGTAGACAGTACTTACTTACTTTTGAGGGTGGCACGTTGGCGTAGAGGTAGAGTTGCTGCCTTGCAGCCCCAGAGACCCAGGTTTGATCCTATACGCCTACGGGTGCTGTCTATGCAGAGCCTGCACGTTCTCCCTGTGACCGCGTGGGTTTTCTCTGGGTGCTTTACCGCTGCGCCCTCGTGCTACACCATGTGACTACATATCATACACATGGATACTCAGTCAACAAGTAGTTGCAACTGCAATGGTTAAACTTAAACAATGAAACACATAGTGATGGACTGCCCTTGCCGATTATTTACAAAGATGATGGGAATATGGAGATATTCACAGCCACCTCGAGCATCATAACCTGGGCATCAACATATACATGGCGGCTATGGCCATTTATTAAACATAGCTTTCATGCTATTATTTTTGGATTGGCCATTCACAAATATTGTGCTTGATTAATCTAACATACTCAATCTTCCAAAAGCAGACTAAATTTATAAATTGCAGTGGCGAAAACAGGAAAATAGTTGAGCTTCCATTTAACCAATTGGTAGCATGTTGGAAATGTATTTAACATCTATCTCCGTTACATTGACGACTGCATCATTTCTACCTCCTGCACCCATGCAGAACTCATGGACTTACTTCATCAACTTCACCACCTATTTCCATCCTGCACTCAAATTTAATTGGACCTTCTCCAACACCTACCCCCCCGTTTCTTGATCTCACAGTCTCCATCACAGGAAATAGACTATTGACTGACGTCTATTACAAACCCACTGACTCCCACAACTATCTCAACCACACTTCTCCCCACCCTGCTTCCTACAAAGACTCTATCCCCTACTCCCAATTCCTCTGTCTGTGCCTAAGATGAGGTGTTCCATACTAGGACATCCGAGATGTCCTCATTCTTTAGGGAATGGGGGTTCCCCTCTCCCATCATAGATGAGGCCCTCACTCATGTCTCCTCGGTACCATACAGTTCCGCCCTAGCTTCCCCCTCCTTCCCCTAGTTGCAATAGACAGTGTCCCCCTAGTCCTTACATTTCACCCCATCAGCCCTCCCATACAACAAATTATCCTCTGAAATATTCGCCATCTCCAACGGGATCCCACCACTGGCCACTAATTCCCATCTCCACCCATTTCCGCCTTCCACAGAGGCCGTTCCCTCCGCAACTCCCTGGTTCACTCATCCCTTCCCACCCAAACCACCCCCTCCCCAGGTACCTTCTCCTGCAACCGCAGAAGATGCAACACCTGTCGCTATACCTCCTCCCTCAACTCTGTCCAGGGACCCCGACAGTTCTTTCAGGTTAGGCAGAGGTTCATTTGCACTTCCTCCAACATCATTTACTGTATCCGTTGTTCAAGATGTAGACTCTTATACATCGGCGAGACCAAACGTCGACTGGGCGATCGTTTCGCTGAACACCTTCGCTCAGCCCGCGTGAACATATTTGATCTCCCAGTCGCTAAACACTTTAATTCTCCTTCCCATTCCCACACAGACCTTTCTGTCCTCCGTCTCCTCCATTGTCAGAGTGAGGCTAAACGCAAATTGGAGGAACAGCATCTCATATTTCGCTTGGGCAGCTTACAGCCCAGTGGTATGATCCTTGATTTCTCTCACTTCAGGTAGCCCCGGCATTCCCTCTCTCTCTATCCCTCCCCCACCCAAGTCACACCAGCTTCTCATTTTCACCCAACAAACAACTAACTATGGCCTGTTTTGTTTATCATCGTTACTTTTTTGCATATCTTTCATTCATTGTTCTTCATCTCTCACACCATAGTATATATCTCTCATTTCCCTTTCCTGTGACTCCTCGACCTGAAACGTCGCCCATTCCTTCTCTCCAGAGATGCTGCCTGTCCCACTGAGTTACTCCAGCTTTTTGTGATTTTATTGTTAGCATCCCTTTGAAAATGGAGAAAAAAATCCAATCAAATCTAAAACGGCAAAGTTCGTCAGAAAGCAAACGATCAGCTTTAATATTTAATTTACTTGATATTTCTACATTCTATTAATCTGCACACCCCAAAGGTTTAATATTTTTTCCAACACCAGGAACAACAGTAACAATTTTACAACGAGCTTACCACGTGGGTTTTTTCCGGATGCTCCGGTTTCCTCCCACATCCCAAATGCAGATTTGTAGGTTAATTGGCTTCTGCAAATTGTCCCTAGTATGTCAGATAGAACTAGTGTACGGGTGATCATTGGTCGGCACAGACTCAGTGGGCCAAAAGGCCTGTTTCCATGCTGTATCTCTAAACTAAAATTAAAATTAAAAATACCATTGTGGCTAAAATGGCTTAGAATGTTATTCCAGGCTTTCTGCACAGCTCTGAAGCTGCAATCTGAAAGGGTATATCATGTATTATTATATAGTATAATCGTTCGATTTGGGAAACTGCCATTTGCTTATTTTCTTAGCTAAAGAAAAAAACTAAATTGAGGATTCTTAGAAATACTGGATGGACAATGAATACTTATTGAGACAGACAGAAAATTTGCGACGACCACTGAAATTTGCAAGTCTAATGGCACGTTTCAGAAGGGCTGAAATATGGGGCAGCAAATATAAAGAGGAATAATGAGGATGTAAGCAAGTGTGGCCTTTGTTCCATTCGATTTGCATTAATCATTAAGGCACATGCCAAGTGCGAAGCTGGAGGGATATCGGGAAGGACTGGAACAACCCTTGCTCATTATCTACACAGCTGTTACCGTTGTCCAAAAACAAAAGATCCATTTAAACCTTTGGTGAATACGATGATGCCCAAACCTTTTCATTAAGAATAAAAAAAACATATAATGATACATTGGTCTATTCCTGTTGTGAATCATTTCAACAATGAACGTTAATATGTTTCAAGCCTTCATGGTGATGCAATGACTGTGTTTAAAATCTGTTTTTTTTAATTACATTGACTTGAAATATTCCTTTTGGTCAAACGGATTTCTCACTCTAAACGACTGATCAAAAAATCTGTTCTTTGGACTTTAGACTGTAGAGATACAGCGCAGAAACAGGCCCTTCGGCCCACCGAGCCCATGCCGAACAGCGATCACCTTGGATATTAGCACCATCCTACACACTAAGAACAAATGACAATTTTTTTAGCAAAGCCAATTGACCTACAATTCTGTACGTCTTTGGAATGTGGGAGGAAACCGGAGTGCCCGGAGAAAACCCACGCGGTCACAGGGAGAACGTACAAATTCTGTGCAGACAACACCGGCAGTCAGGACCGAACCGCTGCAAGGCAGCAACTCTACTGCTGCACCACCGTGCTGCCCCAAATCTTGGTAAACGGGTTAAGAATCGTTCATCCGATCAAGTTAAAACCATCTACGTTAATACTGTTATACGATCCCGCGGTCCAGATTTAAGCTCAGGGGTGACCGCGCTTTTGCGGTTGCAGCACCTACACTGTGGAATATCAGATTCAGATTCAGATTCAGATTCAATTTTAATTGTCATTGTCAGTGTACAGTACAGAGACAACGAAATGCATTTAGCATCTCCCTGGAAGAGCGACATAGCAAATGATTTGAATAAATAATAATCAGTGTTCGGGGGGTGGTGATTGGCAGTCACCGAGGTACGTTGTTTGAGTATAGTGACAGCCGCCGGAAAGAAGCTGTTCCTCGACCTGCTGGTTCGGCAACGGAGAGACCTGTAGAGCCTCCCGGATGGTAGGAGGGTAAACAGTCCATGGTTGGGGTGAGAGCAGTCCATGGCGATGCTGAGCGCCCTCCGCAAACAGCGCTTGCTTTGGACAGACTCAATGGAGGGGAGCGACTGGAGGAATGGAGGGGAGCGAGGGGAGAATAGCATCCTGCTCCTCATCAGAACTGCCCCACCATCAACTCCTTTAAGTCACGACTCATAACCTATTTCTACTCCATAGCGTTTTTGAGCCCCTCTGAGGGGGCGCTGTGAACAGTTTATGAATGTTTTATTGGGTCTGTCTACAGTTGTATGTATCAAATTAGTATCTGCGCTGATGTGAAGCACTTTGGTCAATGTGAGTTGTTTTTAAATGTGCTATACAAATAAATGTATTATTATTATTATTATCATAAGGAGGAGAGAGACAGGATAATAAAACAAGCATTAATTTAGGTATGTTTTAATATAACTTCATCACAACATCACAACACCAACAAATAAACCAGTCACCTCTCCTCACCTCAACACCATTTTTTGTGCTGCTTATATTGTTAGCAATGGTTGAATTTTCTTGCAAGTCTCTCAAGAATAATTTGATGCATATTTGGGGGTTCTTGTTCAAAAATTCTTCAAAATTGATTTAACTCAATCATTCTAACTGATTGATTGTTTACATAGATACATAGACACTAGGTGCAGGAGGAGGCCATTCGGCCCTTCGAGCCAGCACCACCATTCAATGTGATAATGGCTGATCATCCACAATCAGTACCCCGTTCCTGCCTTCTCCTCATATCCACTAGCCCTAAGAGCTCTATTGTACTCTCTTTTGAATGCATCCAGTGAGTCAGCCTCCACTGCCTTCTGAGGCAGAGAATTCCTGAAATTCACAACTCTCTGGATGAAAAAGTTTTTCCTCATCTCAGTTCTAAATGGCCTACCCCTTATTCTTAAACTGTGGCCCCTGGTTCTGGACTCCCCCCAACATCGGGAACACGTTTCCTGCATTTAGCGTGTTTGAAGGATGTATGCAATATGGAAAGAGGCCCTTCGGCCCACAGAGTCCATGCTGACCATCGATCACATTAGATCTATACTATCACACTTTTGCATCATTCGCTACACCAGGGGCAATACCAAAGGCCAAATAACCTCAAACCCACACATCTTTGGGATGTGGGAGCAAACCGGGGGCACCCGAGGGAAACCCACGCGGTCACAAGGAGAACATGCAAACTCCACACAGACAGCACCCAAGGTCGACATCGAACCAGAATCTCTGACTTTGTGAGGCAGAAAATCTACCAGTTATTGTTAAGAAGTAGAATAAAGAAGTAATAATTCTCGCATGATAAAATTCAGAAGCGAAACGTTACGTTTCAATATCATGAGAAATAAAATTGCCAAATGTATTCAATGAAGTGTTTTTATTTAGATTTAGAGATACAGTGCGGAAACAGACCCTTCAGCCCACCGAGTCCGCACCGTCCAGTGATCCCTGCGCAGTAACTCTATCCTACACACACCAGGGCCAATTCACAGTTATACCAAGCCAGTTAGCCTATAAACCTGTATGACTTTGGAATGTGGGAGGAAACGGGAGATCCTGGAGAAAACCCATGCAGGTCACGGGGAGAACGTACAAACTCAGTACAGACAGCACCCTTAGTTAGGTTTGAACCCTGGTCTCTGGTGCTGTAGGGCAGCAACTCTACCACTGCCCTTAATTTTATTATGTGCTATTGAATGAGTATAGTGGTTCTGATCTTGTGGTAAATTGTAGTTGGTGTTGGTATTTCCTATTGGCTGGTCTGGTGCACTGTAGCTGTAACTGAGGTACCTTTGTATACTGGCCTAGTAAAGGGCCTGCCCCACGTTCCCAAGTCCTCTGCCGAGTTGAAAGACCCTTAAAAAAAAATCAAGATTTTTGTGATCTACAAACTTCATCTCCCGACTATCTTTTTACTATCATGGACTTTTTTGACATGCTGGAAAATTCGTCCCGACTTACCTGATGCCCAGAGTACCTATGGCTGGTATAACGAGCCGCTACGATATATCTACCGTCTCGCTACGGACCTTCTCCGAGTTTGAATCTAGGGGAAAACTCGGGGGAATTCGTGAGTAACTCGGGAAAGTGGGACAAGCCCTTAACCCCACGACAGAGCTCACGTTTACTGCGAGCCACACGATACTATTACAGGTACTAAGGGAAATGAAACGTGCAAGGGTAAACCAAGGACATCCTGTACATCCCCCCTTGCTGGACCTCCACATCGAGGAGCACGGGTGGATACAATGGAGTGTAGTGTTAGGCTAGATTCTGCCTCTGTGATTTTAATCATGCTGACAGCATGGGCAATTCATGCAGAAAAAAACCCTTCATAACACATGAGGCCCGAGCATTCTCAGAGTGTCGAGTCCAGAGTGTCTGAAAATATCCCTTGTGTGCCCTCTTAGTTCAATATTCCCCTGAAAAACATGATAGAAACATAGAAAATAGTTGCAGGAGTAGGCCATTCGGCACTTCGAGCCTGCACCGCCATTCAATATGATCATGGCTGATCATCCAACTCAGTATCCCGTACCTGCCTTCTCTCCATACCCTCTTATCCCCTTAGCCACAAGGGCCACATCTAACACCCTCTTAAATATAGCCAATGAACTGGCCTCAACTACCTTCTGTGGCAGAGAGTTCCAGAGATTCACCACTCTGTGTGAAAATGATGTCAGAATCGCCTATGATGTCAGACACAATCCTAATCCATCTTTAGTGACTTCCATCCCCCACATAGACGTTGGGACGTTCTTGCTTTCTCCATCCCCTCCCCCTTCCCAGTTCTCCGACTAGTCTTACTGTCTCCGACTACATTTTATCTCTGTACCACCCACTCCCCTGATATCAGTTTGAAGAAGGTACACACAAAAATGCTGGAGAAACTCAGCGGGTGCAGCAGCATCTATGGAGCGAAGGAAATAGGCAACGTTTCGGGCCGAAACCCTTCTTCACCCTGAAGAAGGTTCCTGACCCAAAAAGTCACCCATTCCTTTTCTCCAGAAATGTTGCCTGTCCCGCTGAGTTACTCCAGCATTTTGGGCCTATCTTCTATAAAAGTTGACAGGGTCATGTACAAGACATTGGTGGGGCCACATTTAGAGTATTGTGTTCAGTTTTGGTCACCCAGTTATAGAAAAGATGTTCATAATATTCAGTCTGAAGAAGTGTCCCGAATCGAAGCGTCACCTATCCGCGTTCTCCAGAGATGATGCCTGACCTGTTGAGTTACTCCAGCACTTTGTGTCCTTTCGTGTATTAACCAGTACTGTGATTCTACATAAAAATAACACATTAGTACACCCAAGGTAGACTAAAATGCTGGAGAATCTCAGCGGGTGAGGCAGCATCTATGGAGCGAAGGAATAGGTGACGTTTCGGGTCTCGACCCGAAACGTCACCTATTCCTTCGCTCCGTAGATGCTGCCTCACCCGCTGAGTTTCTCCAGCATTTTTGTCGACCTTCGATTTTTCCAGCATCTGCAGTTCCTTCTTAAACATTAGTACACCCGACTCACTCTTTGTACATTCGTTTGAACTCTGCTTGGTTTCCACATAAAAATAATACTTTAGTACATCCAACCTAGTTTGGATAGAAGTTGGGAGGTCATGTTGCAGATATACAGTACAAGATATTGGTGAGGCAGGATTTGGAGTATTGATGTTCAGTTCAGGGCACCGTGTTATAGGAAAGATATTGTCAAGCTAGAAAGGGTGTAGAGAAGATTTACGAGGATGTTGCCAGGACTTGAGGGCCTGAGCTATAGGGAGAGGCTAAGCAGACTAAGACTTTATTCATTGTAGTGCAAGAGGATGAGGGGTGATCTGAAGAATGGGCTCCGACCCAAAACGTCACCTATTCTTTTTCTCCAGAGATGCTGCCCTTTCGCTGAGTTACATCAACACTTTGTGTTTATCTGTGACTGTGATATTGGGGTATATATAAATTTGGTTGGTGCTATTTTAGGAATGGAAGCATGTGAACAACTGCTCTGTACATTGTTGGGACTTGTTTAGTGTGGAATTTGATAGAGAATCTGCTGTATCTGTGGCGGGGGGGGAACCTGGTATGTAAACACGGTCTTAACACTGCAAAAAGATTCTTGTTGCTCACTTAAATTACTATTTCCTACCTTTTGTTCGAGAGGGTGGTACTGGGACAGTCGTTAGACACAATAAGCTGGAGTAACTCAGCGGCACAGGCAGCATCTCTGGATAGAAAAAAATGGGTGACGTTACAAGTTTGCAAGTTATAGGAGTAGAACTAGGCCATTCGGCCCATCGAGTCTACTCCGCCATTCAATCATGGCTGATCTCTGCCTGAAATGGGTACGGGTCGAGACCCGAAACGTCACCCATTCCTTGTCTCCAGAGATGCTGCTTGTCCTGCTGAGTTACTCCAACATGTTGTGTCTATCTTCAGTTGTAAACCAGCATCTGCAGTTCCTTCCTACATAGCAACCATGTCTTTAATGGCCACGGCATGAAACAGAAGGGAACAAGACACAGAGATGGAAA
The DNA here is from genome assembly GCF_028641065.1 of Leucoraja erinaceus. Lineage (NCBI taxonomy): Eukaryota > Metazoa > Chordata > Chondrichthyes > Rajiformes > Rajidae > Leucoraja > Leucoraja erinaceus. The sequence goes on from NC_073397.1 coordinate 31,991,764, forward strand.
TCAACCCTGATAATGTGGAGTTTCTAAAATTAAATCAAAATGACATAACATTAGATTAGATTAGATTAGATTAGACTTTATTAATCCCCTTATTCAGGGGAAATTCAGATGTCCTTGCAGCACACTAATAAAAATACAACATAGCATTCAAGAAGAAATTCAACACCAAAACACCAAAACATCCCCCCACAGTGGTTTGAAGGCACAAAGTCCAGTACCTGTAATGTACCAGTAATGTAATGTACTAAGTCCAGTACCTGAAATAACTATACCTGAAATGGCTGGATTCATCAATACATTAAACACTCACAATATAGATCAGGTAGTGGGGGAAAGGTTAGTTTTTTTGATTAAATGAATTGATTGCTAGAGACAGTGCGGAAATGTTAACCTCAGAACCAACAAAACTGGAGCAGTTACCAAGACCGCCAGGAATTGCAGTGGGTTGTGGATGTATCCCAGACCATCACACAGACCTGCCATTGACTCCATCTACACTTCACTCTGCCTCGGGAAAGCAGCCAACATAATCAAAGGCTAGCCCCTCCCTGGTCATTCCCTCTTCTCACCACTCCCATCAGGCTGAAGATACAGAGGCTTGAAAGTGCGCACCACCAGACTCAGGAACAGCTTCTTCCCCTCTGTTATCAAGCTTCTGAACGGCCATTCCAAGGTACTATCCAATCCATCTAGCTATTGCGGACATTGGACTTTATCTGTGGAGCTGGTGTGCCATAGAGTTGAGAACAGCTTCTGTGCCCTTTGCTCTACTCATTATACTTGGGTAATGCTTCCACTAGTGGGAGAGTCTAAGACTAGCAGTCATAGCCTCAGAATTAAAGGAGGAGATGAGGAGAAAGTTCTTCAGTGAGAGGGTGGTGAATCTGTCGAATTCTTTGCCACAGAAGGCTGTGGAGGCCGTCAGTGGATATTTTTAAGGCAGAGATTGATGGATTCTTCATTAGTATGGGTGTCAGAGGTTCTGGGGAGAAGGCAAGAGAATAGGGTTAGGAGGGAGAGATTGGGGTGGGAGATTGCAACCTTCACATGGTCCATCCTGTTTCGTCAAATGCAATCAACCTGGCGTGCACAAACAGAAGATCAAACAGAACAAGTTGTCTTACAACTTTAGGCTGTGCATGCCATACGCAAGAAGAAGAAGAAGAAGGGAGAAATAAATCAGCCATGAATGAATGGCGGAGTAGACTCAATGGGCTGAATGGCTAAATTCTGCTATTCCTTTCGACCTTATGAGTTTGGCTTGATTCTATTGAAGTATCGAATTATCTGATCTGATTGAATAGTCTGCAAAACTAAGATTTTCACTGTACATGCGACATTAACTAACCTAAATCTAAACTGAAACCTATAGGAAGCAATTCACCTTGGTCACAGGGATCTGTTTAAGAAGATCTTAAGAGTCCCCTTCAAGTGCTTAAGCTTTGAATGACTTTGTTATTAATGTGTATATATATTTGTTAAATACGTGAAGTAATTGAACACCCACTGAGCCAAATGTATTTAAATACATTTGTTTTAGTTTCGAGATACAGCATGGAAACAGGACCTTTGGCCACCGAGGCCATGCCGACAAGCGATCCCTATACACTAGCACTATCCTACACACACTAGGGACAAATTACAATCTTTACTGCAGCCACTTAACCTACAAACCTGTACGCCTTTGGAGTGTGGGACGAAGCCGGAGCACCCGGGGAAAAACCACGCGGTCGCGGGGAAATTCTGTACAGAGAGCACCCGTAGTCAGTATCGAACCCGGGACTCTGGCGCTGTAAGACAGCAACCCTCCCGCTGCGCCACCGTGCCACCCGTAATTTGCTAAGTCCCTTTGTTATTCTGCACCCTGCTAACATATAGGCTGTGCTGCTCAAATATTTAAATGTGTAACTATTTAATATTTAATCAGTTACTGGAGAGAATGGTTGGACTGGCCGAGATCAGCTCAGTGTTATGAGTAATGTGCTGTCTCATTGTAAAGCAGAGTTCTCAATGAAAATGCAGACACATGAATAGTCTCAATGGGCATAGACCTTGGCAAATCAATCCATGTACGAACAAAGGGTCTGGCACGTGTGCCGTGACCCAAAGGCTAGAGTGTCTGGGTCTGCCTGCTCCGAGGCCCTGCATTGCTAAACATATTGCACCTTGCTGGAGGGTGCTTCCATGACAGCTGGTAGTCTGGACCTCAGCCAGACACGAGTCAGGGTGCAGGCTGGGCTTGAGAGGGCCATTATCAACATGTATTAAACTGCAGCTGTCAACAAACAAAGGGCAACTCCCTGGTTTATAATTACAATGACGTCGGTAAATCTCCATCTGCCAGGGCTGCAGCAGTCAATGGTCAACACAGCGCAAAACCGAAATCTTGACCTCCGAAGCAAATGAGCCGGCCTATTGCATATTAACTGACAGGCAGAGAGGGTGCTCTCTCTCTCCGAGGCAGGCAGGCAGGCAGTCAGTCACATGCTGAATGCAATGAAACTGTTTACACTTTCATGAGGCATATGACATAACATGTCACCACATGGCGGGATTGTATTCCAGCATGGAAATGCTTTTCCAGAATGGAAAATTAATGGCACACCCCAATATGTGCAAAGAATGGCTTTCAGAATTTATCGCAGATAAAACGATATTAAAACACAGTGGACCCATTTTCAAAACATTTTCCGTTTTCGTCTTTATTGAATTGATTTAATAATCAACAAACACTTTACAAAATCCACATGAAAAACCCATGCCCCCGCTTTGTAAATGTGTTTAGTTGCGATGTTTTATTTTGCCGTTATGCATTGCGATTATTGTCTTATCTGTACATTGAATGCGCTAAATATTAGCACAGGGATAGACACAAAACGCTGGAGTAACTCAGCTGGACAGGCAGCATCTCTGGAGAGAAAGAATGGGTGATGTTTCGGGGCGAGACCCTTCTTCACACTAGAGTCAGGAGAAAGGGAAACAAGTTTTTAGGGCTCAAGGAATCAAGGGATTATGGGGGGAAAATCCGGAATAGGGCACTGATTTTGGATGATCAGCCATGATCGTATTGAATGGCGGTGCTGGCTCGAAGGGCCGAATGGCCTACTCTTGCACCTATTTTCTATATTTGTTATGTTTCTATGAGAGATATACATGGATGTAGAGAGATACAGAACAAATGAATGAAAGATATGCAACAAAAAGTAACGAATATGAAGGAAACAGGCCATGGTGAGCTGTTTGCTAGGTGAGAAGGAGAAGCAGGTGCGACGAGTGTGGGGGGTTAACTCTCTATATCCATCTATATCTCTTGTTCCCCTTTCCCCTGACTCTAGCCTGAAGATGGGTCTCGACCCAAAACGTCACCTATCCCTTCTCTCCAGAGGTGCTGCCAGTCCCGCTGAATTACTTCAGCATTTTGGGTCTATCTTCAGTTTAAACCAGCATCTGCAGTTCCTCATTAGCACAGGGAAGCTGAATTTTGTGAAATAATCGTAAATCCTAACAGAATATATACCCAGAAAACCAGATTACAGGTTCACTGAAGATTTTACAATTATTCAGCAATAAATAGGTAACCTGTGGAAAAAGTGCTTTACAAATAATAGATAATAACACCATATTCTTTGTATTTCCACATTAATTTTGTTCTATATAAAACTCTGGGTGTATGCAGTCAAATCTGGTGCATCATATATCAATATTAGAATACATTCTTTTCCACTCTGGAGCAATTGCTTCTACTACTGAAGCCACTCAGATTTTATACAATTGGGAAATGGTGATTTTGCCAACATGTCCCTTGGAAAGGAAAACTAGTTGCACTAAAGATAGACACTAAATGCTGGAGTAACTCACCATCGAAGGGATCTATCGCAGTCGCTGCCTCAAAAAGGCAACCAACATCATCAAAGACCCACACCATCCTGGCCACACACTCATTCCACCGTTGCCATCGGGAAGAAGGTACAGGAGCCTGAAAACTGTAATGTCCAGGTTCAGGAACAGCTTCTTCCCTACAGCCATCAGGCTATTAAACTCAACAACAAATAAGCTCTGAACTACAACAGACTGTTATTATTATTGTTTATTTATTGAGTATGTGTGCATGTGTATATACACGGGGGTATATGTGTATATTTCCCCCGTTATGTACTATGTTCACATATTCGGTTGTGCTGCAGTAAGAATTTCATTGTCCTATCTGGGACATATGATAATAAAACACTTTTGACTCTTGGCTCTTGAGTCAGACAACATCCCTGGGGAAAAGGGGAAAGGGAAACAGGACATATAAACAGTGTTACAGAGAGATATAGAACAAATGAATGAAAGATATGCAAAGATATACTAATCTAATCGATCTAATAAAGAATAATCCAGAAAGCGTTTTGAAAACGGGTCCACTATGTTTTTGTACACAGATGTACTAAACCTGGCTGAAATCCACAAAATAGTTAGCAGGTTTATTGATTGCCATTGTCTATCTGAACTTTGATAAGATGCTTCACAATAGGTAGGCATCATTGCTGAGTTGGATCCTGTGGGATAAACATTTGGCAATGTTCTCGTAGACAAAGGGCCGATGATAGAATATCTATGTAGATAGTAATTAATGGTGTTTGGAAAGAAAGAAGGCAAGTATTTAATGGGATCAGTGTTTAGTTGGTGCCAGGATTCATGAGAAGGAGATAAAATAACATATAATCTGACCTCTAATTAATGGTGGATTCAGTCTATAACTGTTTGGGTGAAAGCCAAACCTATGGTTCCCATTATGGGCTCTATTTATGATTAATATTTGTTGAAATGGAGGAAAAAGAACTTGGACGTTATATTTGAAGAAAGGTCTTGACCTGAAATGTCGCCTATTACCTTCGCTCCATAGATGCTGCCTCACCCGCTGAGTTTCTCCAGTATTTTTGTCCACCTTGGATGTTACGATACGTTAGTTAGCTTTAAGGGCCTGTCCCACGAGCATGCGACTCCATGCGACAAGCGCGACCTAAAGGGCTGGTCCCGCCAGCATGCGCCTGCATGCGGCAAGCGCGACCAAACCAGAAGCGGGGGGCGCGCGGAGTTCGAGTGAGTGACATGACGTTTGAGCGAAGTCCGCGGGAAGTTCGCACGTGACATACGCTGTCGAGGCGGCTGCAGGCCGGCAGGCCGTTGCCGCGCGGAATTTTTGAACACGGTCAGTTTTTCGGAGCCCCGCGCGATGTCGGGACCAGCTCCGCACAACTCCATACGGCTCCGCCGATCGAAGTGGGACCGGCCCATCGAGGCCGTATGGCTCAAGCGACCACGTTAGGTCGCGCTTGCCGCATGCAGGCGCAGGCGCTTTAGGTCGCGCTTGCCGCATGGGTCGCAGGTCCTTTATCTTCAAGATGACTAAAAATAGGTGTAATAAATCCGGTAAAATCTGCAATGCAGGGGTGATTCATAACTTTTGAATAATTTCCAGCAATCCAAATGGAGAATTTCCAGCAATCCAAATGCAGTGAGACGATACTGTTGTTTTAGTGTCTAAGTCCTCTACAGCTGACAGGGCAATATTATTCCATGCAAACCCTTTTCTACATTCAACATGAATTATTAAGCAAGAGTATTCTTTGCTTCCCCAAAGATATGCAAATACTGAAGACTACTAGTTGTGACTCACCACATCAGGAGCAGGCAGAAGGATTAACTGAATAACTGTGGAGTGGTTAATCTAATATCAGTAGGAACATTCTTAGAATCTGTAATCAAGATCACTTTGTTACGGATTTAAATATGTTTACGTTAATCCGAAACAGTACAGACTTATTAAAAGTCAGAGTGTAGTTATTATCAAAGACAAACAGCGCACACTGTGTACATCTAGCAAATTTAAGGACCCATAGTCACGAGGGAATTGGTTGTCGGTTTGTAATCATGTATTGTCTTTCCGCTAACTGGTTAGCACACAACAAAACCTTTTCGCTGTACCATGGTACACGTGACAATAGACTAAACTAAACTATTTCCATTCTATTGGAGAATATAGTGTAGCATTTTAATTGAGATTTATTGGATAAAGGGCACTTCTGTCGAGTATCAAATATGAGAAGCGACCAACTTGTAACAAACTATTAAAGAATAGTGCAATTTAGAGAAGTCGTACGTGCAGAATCTTTGGGATACGAGAAATTTTGACCTCGATAATAGCTAACGGGAATGTAGTCATCCACGTGGTAAAACTTCAGGTGAATTGCGATAAATATTTGAAGCAGAGGTAAGTATGTGAAGAAACAAGGAACTGCAGATGTTGGTTTACAAAAAAAGGTACCAAGTGCTGGATGAAAACAGTGGGTCAGGCCCTGGAGTCATCTCGTTGTACAGAGATGTACAGTACAGAGACAACGAATGCATTTCGTTGTCTCTGTACTGTACACTGACAATGACAATCAAAATTGAATCTGAATCTGAATCTGAATCTGGAGAACATGGATTGGTGATGTTTCAGGTCGAGGCCTTTCTTCAGTGACTGTAAGTGGGATGAAAATAGAAGAGAGGGGTAGGACAAAGGGTGGCCTGTAATAGGTGATCACAGGCGAGGGGGGGGGGGGGGGGGGGGGGGGGGGGGGGGGGGGGGGGGGGGGGGGGGGGGGGAGTAGGCAAATAGTTGGACAAAGGCCAGAGATAATTTTAAAAAAAAGGTGGAGACAAAAGGATTGAAGAGCAGCAAATTGTGAAGCCAGAGGAAGGAATAAAAGTGGAGGGGCAGGGGGGGGGGAGGGGATGGGGGAGGGGGGAAACAAGTGTGAGGTCAGGTTGGGCATAGGAGGGGGGAAGGGGGATAAGAAAGTTGGTGTATGGGGGGGGGGGGGCGGTTGTAAGAGATGATTTAAAATTGGAAAAATCAATTTTCATACTGTTGGCTTGTAAGTATATCGGGGAAGGACATAAGGTTAAAAGCCAGCCAATATAAAGTGCAGATGAATCAAAGAGTGTCGGAGTGTGGTCTTTGTTTGCTCTCCCCAAGGGAAGCTCTGCTAACATCCGATACAATTGCCCCACTTTTGTTTAGTTTAGAGATACAGCGTGGACAACTGGCCCTTCAGCCCAACGAGTCCGCACCGACTAGCGATCCCCGCATATTAACACTACCCTATACACACTGGGGACAATTTTTTTAACATTTATTCCAAGCCAAATAACCTGCAAACCTGTACGTCAAGTCAAGTCAGGTGTATTCGTCACATATGCATACGAGATGTGCAGTGAAATGAAAAGAGTGAGCAAAAAAACCTACAAAACACCATGGAATAGAATCACATATTACATATTTGTAGGAGGGGGAAAAAAAGTGTTGGAGGAAATCAAAGATCTCGGAGAAATCCCACGCAGGACACGGAGAGAAAGTACAAACTCCGTACAGACAGCATCTGTAGTCAGGATTGAACCCAGGTCTCTGGTGCTGTAAGGCAGTAGCTCTACTGCTGCGCCACCGTGCTGCTACTCTTATGTTTATTTTCTATCTATAAATCTAGAAAGAGCGCACCACCAAACTCAGGGTGTGTAGAACTGTGGCACTCCAGTGCTGAGAACTATATTCTGCACTTTGTATCCCAACCCCTCCTCTACCTACTGTACTTGAGTTTGACTGGATAGTATTTATATACAATATGATCTGATCTGATTGGGTAGCATGCTAAACAAAGCAGTTACTGTACTCTGGTAATCATGACAATTAGAAACCTAAATCTGAATGTTCTCCCAGCTAGGCTTGTGGAATCTTAATTGATAGCTGTAGGAGGAGCATGCAAATGTGCACATTTTTTATATCATAGGGTGAATTAATATATATGGGTTTATTACCTTGTATTATACCTGATTTTGTAATAATAATGAAAGGTGCATAAGTTTAGTTTAGTTTAGATTAGTTTAAAGATAGACTCAAAGTACTGGAGTAACTCAACAGGTCAGGCAGCATCCTTGGAGACAAAGGATGGGTGATATTTCAGGTAGGGATCCTTCTTCGATTTAGTTTTTTAATTTAGGTTAGTGTTTTTTTCTAACATGTAAATACTGATTCTGTTCTATTCTGTTCTGTAGTTTTTTTGCACAATCCGCAGGCATTGCCACTTTCATTTCACTGCACATCTTGTATGTGAATGTGACAAAGAAAGTTGACATGACTTGCCTTTAGTTTAGTTTAGGTTAGTTTAGTTTAGTGATACAGCATGGAGACTGGCCCTTTGGCTCACTGAGTCCACACCGACCATCGATCACCCGTTCACACAAGTCTTATCTTTATCCGATTCAGATTCAATTTTAATTAATTTCCAAAATTAATCCCAATTAAAATTAATTAATCCCAAATTCCCATTCACTTCAGACACACTTGGGGGCGATTTGCAAACCCGCACGTTTTTTTGGATGATGAGATGCGGGCGGAAAGACACGGTGAAGCATAACCGTAGTTGCAGTTCACCCACCTTGGCAAAGCCCCCTCATTTATCCAATGCTTTATATATCTCAATCGCACCTGAGATATAGTTAGATTTAGTTGATCATTTACGGTGAACGTCCCAACTCATCCCAACAGTGGACAATGAGGTCAGACAGAAACATGTAGCATTTCAAGAGAGTCGAGAGTGTTTTATTGTCAGGCAGAACAATTAAATTAAATTGGCGACAACAGAATATGTAAACAGAGTACAATAAACAACATAATCGCGGTCAGGGGTAGAACATGCAAACTCCACAAGGTCAGCACCCAAGGTCAGGATTGAACCCGGGTCTCTGGTGCTGAGCGGCAGCAGCTCTACCAGCCGCCTCACAATAGTTGGATACTATCTCAATACTCTTGCCACACTGACAGACCCCACAACTACATCAGGAGCAATGGGACATCTGGTGAAATGTAAAGCACTTTGGTCAACGAGAATTGTTTTTAAATGTGCTATAGAAATAAAATTGACTTGACTTGACTTGGTGTGCGCTTTCACATTTCTATACCTTTTGTCCGATGGGAGAGGGGAGCGAGGGAGTGGCCGGGGTGCGACCCGTCCTTGTTTACGCTGCTGGCCTTGCCGAGGCAGCACGAGGTGTAAATGGAGTCAATGGAAGGGAGGTTGGTTTGTTGCCAAGGTTGTAGTTATGTTAACAAATGGTTCTCTATGGTTATAAACCCTTTGAGTGTGTAAAGTCAACACGCCTTCAGAGAGGGACATCAAATCCCTCTGATGGTTTTAATCTTTTGCTACAGCTTTGCTTTATTCAAACAAGCCGTTCCCTGGGATTTTTTAAAAATTGCATTAAAGAATGCGACTCCTATTTGTACAATCAGGTGTATTTTCATAGATATTAAAACCTTGAATGAAACGAACAAACAAATGGTGTACGGGTCCTGTTTCAGATCAATGGGTAGCTGCATTGTGCTACATCATTCTAACTACTGTGCTGTTTCAATTCTGTTTTGGAATATCAATCTGTGTATGGCCCTCATTATCTTTGCCCACCATTTGCTTAACAGCCCACCCCCCTCCCCCTCATCTGTATCCACCTCCACGCTTTGTCCTGCATCTCCTCTCTTCCAGCTTTCTCCTCCCCTCCCTCCCTCTACAATCTGTCTGAAGAAGGATCTGGACCCGAAATGTCACCTATCCATTTTCTCCAGAGACACAGCCTGACCCGCTGTGCTACTCCAGCACCAATGAAATTTGATACTGTAGCTCTTTTGGTTTTGAACTCCACGATTTGCATTTGGCTCATCAGTCTCCTGTACAAGCTACATCCGTCTGTAGCTCTGACAGTGACTAATAGAGGATACGAGAAGATAGTTCCACGTCAGGTAAATGTTTAGGTGACAAACAGTAGTGGGTGGGAAATATGTGAGGATCTTTTTTTGTGTGGATCACCTTTAAAAGCACTAAACCGGATAAGACCAACTTCAGACTTCCCTTGTTTTTGCGCGTAGACCAAGCACTCAAAACGCCAAGGGCTGGGGGAACTCAACAGGTCGGGCAGCATCTGGAGAGTGACACTTGCCCATTCCCTCCACAGATGCTGCCTGAGCCGCTGAGATCTTTGTACTTAGGTTAAGATCGCAGCATCTGCAGTCTAATGTGTCAACTACACTCTCAAATCTGCCTCCAATTTTCGAGAAGAGTCTAGACCCGAAACGTCACGAATTCCTTTTCTCCAGGGATGCTCCCTGACCTGCTGAGTTATTCCAACTTTTTGGGTCCACTTTTTAAAGGCTCCTTAAAAAGCACTTAAAAAAAAAAGCTTTTTAAAAGAGGGGGTGTTTCTGTACTACGTTTGGAGGGCTAAGTTTGGCTTTGGGTCTTAGGAAAACCAGCTCCCAGCTCCCCAACCAGTTTGATAGCTTATTGTTAGATGTTGTTAGATACCTTCTAACAGGTGTTCAGATGTTGGCGGGGGGGGGGGGGGGGGGAGGGGTGGGGGGGGGGGGGGGGGGGGGTGGGGTGGGGTGGGGGGGGTTTAGTTTAGTGGGGGGAGGGGGGCGCTGCACCGATAGATAGAATCCGCTTGTAACTAAATCTGGTTGAGTTTAGTTTAGAGATACCGAAGCGCGGGAAACAGACCTTTCGGCCCATCGAGTCCTGCAGACAGCAGCGATAGCAAACACTATCCCACACACACACACACACACACTAGGGACAATTTACAATTTAACCAAAGCCAATTAACCTACATCTTTGGAGTGTGGGAGGAAACCGAAGATCTCGGAGAAAACCCACGCTGGTCACGGGGAGAACGTACAAACTCCGTACAGACAGCGTCCATAGCAAGGATCGAACCCGGGTCTCTGGCGCTGTGAGGCAGCAACTCTACCGCTGCGCCACCGTGCCACCATAAATAAATATTTTGCCAACTACCTCTGCCTTCTCTTGGTCAGTCTGCTGAATTATATATGGGGTAAAAACTGATTTTTAGGGGGGGGGGGGGGGGGGGGGGGGGGGGGGGGGGGTCTTGGAAGTGAGAGGGGGGGGAGGGGGGAGAGGATTGAGGAAAGTGGGGGAAAAAAGAAACTGATCTTGGGAACGGGTGGGGAAAACTAGAAATAAAGAGAGAGGGGGGAAAATAAGGGAAGTAAAGAAAGTGTTGGCCCGCTCCACCCGACCCCCCTATGTGGTGGACCTGAGCGTTGACAACTGACAGTATTTGGCACTTGCCCATCTAGACTGGGCGAGGAGTGGGAGTGATACTGACAGGGGGTACCTGTACAACACAGGCATCTCTCTCTCTCTAGGTCTCTCGCTCCCCCTCTATCTGTCTGTCTCTCTGTCTGTCTCTCTGTCTGTCTATCTCTCCCTCTCTGTCTGTGTGTCTGTCTGTGTCTGTGTCTCTGTCTGTCTATCTCTCCCTCTCCCTCTCCCTGTCTGTCTGTGTGTCTGTCTGTCTCTCTTTCTCTCTCCCTCGGCCTCTCTCTCTCACACACACATCTTTGCATATTCAAACTAGACAGGCGGCGAGAGGGAAAAAAAAAAGTATAGGAAACGGTTAAATCATCTGATAGGTTGCTGTCCCCGCCCACAAATTAGCAGGAAATGAGTTCTTTGTGGGGCGAGCAGCATATGAAGGCAGTCCACACAGGCTGTGGGAGGCAAAGTCGCACTTGCACCGTCTCGTCTGCCACTCGCCTTCATCGCTTGTGCTGGTGTCGGATCAGCCCAGACCCCCGGGGCATCGCTGTGGCAAAGTGTGCGAGGCAAGGACTCCTTTACAGGTGAGGAAGGTGTCACACTACGACCAAGGGCTCTCCAGCCCACGATCGAGCTGGTTAGTTTCACCGTGGGATCACTGGTTAGTTCCAGGTATAGGCGGGGGGGGGGATTGTGAAGTTCCCCCTATGCTGTACGAAATAATTTTAATGCATGGTTTAATTTACCCTTTCTCCAATCTTATTCTCTCATAGTTTCTTTTCACCGCGAGTACTGACTCTAATTCACCAGCGGCTATCTAGGTGTTCCTTCCCTCTGCGCCTCGTCCTAGTAAAACTATTCTTTGTATGTCCAGCCCGGGACATTGAGCCTTGGGTCGCTAGTTTATCTGTGGGAGACTTCGACCAAACCGTGCCTTCGTCTATCTCCTTTGTCTTCCCTGATGTTGTGGGTGCAGTGAAATAGGACGCCCATTTCTATTCGTTATTTCAAGTGTTACCTGGTGCGCAGGTGAAATCTTTCCCTGGGGTTTATTCCTGCTGCATGATTTAGCTCGAACTGCGATAGCGTGTCAAGGGCAAGTTCACACAACGTCGCCCATTCCTTCTCTCTCTCTCTCTCTCCCCCCAGAGGCACTGCCTCCCTCGCCCGCTGAGTTAACTCCAGCATGTTGTGCCTGCCTCCAAAATCCCAGCCCGAGCTGAGACCTAACATGGAGCCTTAAAACACATCAACTAGAGAGAGAGAGTTGTGATTGTGGAGGGTTTTTTGTCCCCCTCGAAGGAGCCGTGAACTCGGGTCGTTCAAAAAGTGGACTAAATCTATCGAAGATGGGACACAAGGTCCCGGAGTAACTCAGCGGGTCAGGCAGCATCTGTGAGATGTCAGGTTGAAGAAGGGTCCACAGCCCAGACGTCACCTATCCTGGGGTTTTTTTTTTACTCTCTCCATAGATGCTGCCTGACCCGCTGAGTTACTCTGGCACTTTGTCTCTCTCTCTGTAATGTAAACCAGCATCTGCAGTTCCTTCCTACACTTTGTGTCTATCTTTAGTATAAAACCAGCATCTCCAGTTTCTTGCTATCAAATCTTTCAATCAAACAGCCACTAAGCAAATTGTACGGCCATTGCCAAATTCCTAGCTTGCAGGCTGTCGCTGTGTGTAACTTAACCGCCAGAGTCAGTCCACCGGACATCAGTGACTGTACTTCAGCAGTACTGTAACATGTTTGAGTTGAGTCTTGTCTGAATAGAACAGCGAGTTCTTCATGAAGCCAATATATTCTGACAGATGTAACAGATATGCAGCCAAGGCGTGGACTGAATGTGTAGGAAGGAACTGCAGATGCTGGTTTAGACAGACACAGATACACCGAAGATAGACACAGAAAGCTGGAGTAACTCAGCGGGACAGAGAGCATCTCTGGAGAGAAGGAATGGGTGATTGAGTCTGAAGAAGGGTCTCGACCCGAAACGTCATCCATTCCTTCTCTCCAGTGATGCTGCCTGTCCCGCTGAGTTACTCCAGCTCTTTGTGTCTGACGTTGACTCGGTGACCAATTGATCTATTGGAAACGTTTCTAGGGATGTCAGACCTTATCTATTTAAAAAAAAAACCAACCTAGTACAGTACATTAACAGGCCCTTCGGCCCACAATGTCCATGTCGAACATGATGCCAAGTTAAACTAATCTCTGTCCACACGGGATACATATCCAACCATCCATTGTGTATGGGGAGAAGGCAGGAAAGGGATACTGATTGTGGATGATCAGCCATGATCCCAGTGAATGGTGGTGCTGGCTCGAAGGGCCGAATGGCCTACTCCTGCACCTATTGTCTGTTGTCTAATGCCTAAGTGATCTAAAAGCCACTTAAACTGCAACGTTCAGGAACAGCTTCTTCCCAACAGCCATGAAGCTATTAAACACTACAACCTCAAATAAGCTCTGAACTACAATTTATTATTATTATTATTGTACTATTGTTTTTTGTGTGTGTGTACATACATACATGTGTATATACACACTGAACTTTTTTCTCATTCATTATATTGTTTACAGTGAGCTATGTTTACATATTCTGTTGTGCTGCAACAAGAATTTCATTGTTCTATCAGTGACCTATGACAATAAAACATTCTTGACTCTCGACTATTGTATCTGCCTCCTTCACCACACTTGGGATGGGGGAGAAGACAGATTTCATTGAAACTTGGAGTAACATTGAGGAAAATTTCCTCCAAATATGCTGCTTTCAAACCCGACAGCAAACTAACATATTGCAATTTGAAGAGATCAGTAGACATCAAAACATTTGTTCGGGAAAGAAACAGCAGTTTATTCGCTGTGTTTATTACAAAATAAGGACCACATCTTTGATTGTTGAAGGATCCCGACCAGAAAGGTCAACTCCCCATGTGCTCCAGTATTGCTGCCTGACCTGCTGAGTTACCCCAGCACTTTGTGTCAATCCTTTTGTATCAAATCTTTCGTAGATGACTAACCATCTCGGTAGGACTTGCTATAAAAAATTGATGTCAATGCGCACTTTTTTTTAAAAATATGGTTTACTTCTTTGAGAAGAAACATTAATACAAGATGCTTCGCACTCTTTGTTTATAGAGGGCTAGTTGAGATCAGTTGAAACAAGCAGGGATCTGTTGCAGTGAATATCCTGGAATATCTCCTGTTATCAGAAGGGTAGCAGGTCACCTCTGGCATCTTGGGTCACTAAGTTCATGGTGTTAATTCTAATGGTGAACCGTCTACTAATATGTTCCTTAACCTTTGATGTTTTCACATTATCATGCAGTCGGCAGATTGGCCTAGATTAAAGCAACTATTTGTGTGATTTTTAATTATTTAAGACTTTCAATGAACAGATTCAGAATGGCAACATTTAGTTGCACTCTAGTGGGACCTAGTGGTACATTGTAGGGTTTTGAATAAATAAACAGTTATGGTTTTGCTCGTCTGGGAAAGGGACAAATACTGATATTCCAAATTGTTGGCCTAGATTTAGAATTGGAAGGTGGACAAAAGTGCTGGAGAAACCCAGCGGGTGCAGCAGCATCTATGGAGCGAAGGAAATTTCAACATTTCGGGCCAAAACCCTTCTTCAGACCTTTTGTAGACTTGGAAGCTTGGCTTCACCAGTTTGCCACCAGCCATAGTCATACAGCATGAAAACAGGCCCTTCGGCCCCACTTTCCCATGACAACCCAGCTTCCCCATGTCAGAAGCTTGGGGGGGGGGGGGGGGGGGGGGGGGGGGGAGGCAGGAGAATGGGGTTGGGAGGAAAAGATAGATCATCCATGATTGAATGCCAGAGTAGACTTCATGGGCCGAATGGCCTGATTCTGCTCCTATAACATGAACCTAGATGCCCCATCTACATTCGTCCCACCTGTCTTCCTTTGGCCCACATCTTTCTAAACCTTTCCTATCCATGTAATCTATATAAATGTATTTTAAATGTTGTTATAGTACCTGCCCCAACTACCCCTTCTGGCAGTTTGTACCATATACACACCACCCTCTGTGTGGGGGAGAAAGTTACCCCTCTGGTTCTTATTATCTTTCCCCTTTCACTTTAAACTAAGGGTTCCCAACCTGGGGTAAATTTACCCCCCAGGAGGTACATTTCGCCTATACGAGGGGTAAATTTGTTGATTCTAGATTTGTACATATTTTTTCTCATTGACTGACTGTTTGGTTCTAGTATACCGGTATCTGTTCATTAGTTGTTCATAAATAAGTGAAATACCATTGTTATGTGCTACTGAAGTTGCCAAGGTTAAACGGGATGAAAAAGGTTGGGGAACCCCTACCTTAAACCCATGCCCTCTGAATCTTGAAACCCTACTCTGGCTGAAAGACTCTGTGAGTTCACCCTAAATATTCCCTTCACCATTTTATGCACCTCCATAAGATTACCCCTCATCCTCCTGCGCTCAGAAAACCTGATGAAGATATTTGGATTTTTAAGCTCCATATTCATGTAGACACGAGTGGCTCGGCATTATTGGTCTATATCTGTCTGTGGTCAGAGATTTGAATGAGGAGCAAGGAAGATGCAAGATTTGGACCCTCCAGGACGGTGACTGCTGATTCTTTGATGTTGTAGTTTCTTCAGGAATATCAAATAGTGTGAACTAGAATTAAATGCTTTTCTCTCGCACCTACCATCAAATTTGTCCAGCCCTCATAGAACACCAAAAGGATGGAAGTCCCTTTTATTTATCCCTATTTTGGTGACCTTGTTTGCAGTGAGACCTTGTATAACATGAACAGGGGTGGTATCACTCTGTTTCCTATGCTACAAAACTCCCTGTAATTTGAGGTTAGTTAACTGACTCAATTTGATGGGCTACAGGGCATCGGGTATGGGGAAATAGAAACACGATGTCATGGCAGATATCTTGGGTATTGGTTGCAAAATGTGAGTCAGATTTGGCATTATCATTCCACGTCTAGCTGTGTTGTGTATAGTTTAGAGATACAGCATGGAAATGGGGCCTTAGAAAATAGATGCAGGAGGAGGCCATTCTGCCCTTTAGCCCACTGATCACCCATTTACACCATTTCTATGTGGAGGAACTGCAGATGTTGGTTTAAACCAAAGATAGACACAAAATGCTGGAGTAAACTTTGCTGCCTGACCCGCTGAGTAACTCCAGCATTTTGTGCCTACCATTTCCAGCACCAGTATTTTGACCATTCAGTGAATTTGGGTCTAAGCATAAAGTATTGCCATCGCTAACTTAAAACAAATGTGCTTGCATCTCTTTCACAAAGAACAAATATTTAAAAAGCATGTGGCGATTTCCCCGAAACAATTAGTTGCCATGAGGAAACCCCCTGAGGGAACGACCTGGCAGATGGAAGAACAGACCCACCCTCTGACTAGGCGCAGATTTGACCCAATAATCAGGGCACTAATGAAAACATATCAATGGTATTGTGAGTGAGATCTGTGAACAAATACTTGAACATCTACATATGTTTGGAATGTCCTTTTATCTTTCTACAGCTTAGATTGATTTGTTTGTAAATGTACAATGAGATACTAACCGGGAAACAGGGCTTTGTGTGAGCAGAAAGTGAAACTACAAGGGTTGTAAAAGCCAGCGTGTTGTTGTGTTGGATTTAGGAGGGGAAAAACGTATTTAGAAAATGAAATGGATGAACACTGGCGCAGTGGTAGAGTTGCTGCCTCGTGGCGCCAGAGACCCGGGTTCGATCCTAACTATACAGAGTTTGTACGTTCTCCCCGTGACCTGCGCGGGTTTGCTCTGAGATCTTCGGTTTCCTCCCACATTCAAGGTGCACCGGTTTGTAGGTTATTTGGCTTGGTATAATTGTAAATTGTCCCTAGTGTGTGTAGGATAGTGTTGGTGTTTGTGTGGGGATGGCTGGTCGTTGCAGACTCGGTGGACAGAAGGGCCTGTTTCCATGCTGTCCCTAAACTAAACTGTGGGACGGGAGTTCTAGGTCCCATTTGATAGGATAATTAAGAGTTGATTCTTTCATGTGCAAAATGTCAATTAGCCATTTAGTCTGACTAGGTTCCATTTACACATGAACTGATCAGAACTGGACAATGTGGTGCAGGGAATGGTTGTTGAGATGGTATCGATCTTGGAGTTCCTACAACTACCTTTAAATGTATTTAAAAATCAAAAATCTATGGTTACAAAACATTGTTCGATAAGTTAATGGTAGGTCAGAGCAGAGTGTATTCGGCACCTAATAATAATATATTTTATTGTCATTGCACATAGGAGCAACGAGATTTAGTATGCAGCTTCCATCCGATGTCATAACTTAAACAACTAAAATTTAGATCCCCAGAGAAACATGATTTATATAAAAAAAGACAGTAAAACAGAAACAGTATAAAGCGCAAATAGATCAGTGCCGGGTCGATGTGCGACGTGACCATCTGAGGAAGACGGTTCATGGGGGTGGGTGAACTCAGCAGGGCTGGTTCAGAGCAGCGATAGCTCTGGTGATGAAACTGTTCCTGAGTCTGGAGGTGTGGGCGCAGAAGGCCTTGTTGCGTCTGCCAGAAGGTAGAAGTTACATTGTTTGACGTATGGATGAATAATTTTTTTATTAATTTGCTTATTTCTACAAATCATGTCGAATTATTTTGTGCATAGAAAGCGCTTAATATCAAGTGCTCAGAATATGTGGAGTGTTTAATAGTCGTATGTAACAACAACAGAACAATGAAATTCTTACTTGAAGCAGATAAAGGCCCACAAATGCAACACACGCTAATACAATAATAAAAATTGTTTTAATAAATTAATAACCGTAGTACTAGTTGGAAAAAGAAACAAGGTTTGTGGTGCAACTGAAGACACTTCATATTATAACATAAAAAGAAAGTGAAAGGCCATAAAGATTTAACGAAGAAGAAAGGAAAAGAAACCTGTTGCAAAAGAAACAAACCTAAAATAGTTAAACATTCCAAAGAAAATGAATAAAACCTGCAATTAAATGGATCAGATGCAATTTAACAGAAATGTAAATAAAATTGTATTTGAGAAGTATAGAAAAGACAGGCAAGTGATCACTTGTATCTTCAGAAAATTGATGAGGGGATGATCATACAGAGCTGTATAAAATCATGAGAAGAATAGATTGGGCCGAAGCACAGAGTCTCTTGCCCAGGGCAGGGGAGATTGAAAACCAGAGGACATATGTTTAATATGAAAGGGAAAAGATTTAATAGGAATCTGAGGGGTAATGTTTTCACACAAAGGGTGATGGGTGTATGCAACAAGCTGCCAGAGGAGGTGGATGATATGGAGACTATCGCAATGTTTAAGAAACAATTAGACGGATACATGGATATGGGCCAAATGCAGACAGGTGGGACTAGTGTAGCTGGGACCTGTTGGGCTGGAGGGCCTGTTTCCACGCTGTATCACTCTATGACGATGGTCTAATTAATCAAATTTTACATGGAAGTTAAATAACAAAATTCAAAATGGTAATATGGCAGGATGTAGTGGAGTACCTTTTTAATTTTCCCCTAAAGGGACATGAAGCCAATGATATGTTGCCCAACTCTGACCACAATCTGAGGCCTTCACCAATGTTTGAGGTAATTGCTTAGATTTAATCAACAAGGCACACATGCCAGATGGGCATGTCGCTGCAGATGCTGGTTTCAGAAGACTGGAAATAGGACACCTTTGGCAAGCAGTCATCTTTGCAGCTGACTCCATTATCAGTGGTCTTAAGGGAGGCAGATTGATATGCTGTTTGATTTTTAAATGTTACTAGACCAAGTGCAGAACTGTTGGGTCTGCTCCCCTAACACGCCCGTCCCCTACCCATACCCCCCCCCCCCCCCCCCCCCCCCCCACGGGAGGTGTGGTCCTCATATAGGATGAAATCTTCACTGCTAGCCAAGCCATTGTGATGTCATCAGTTGAAGCTGGTTGTTTTAAATTCAAAGTCTTTTGATTAAATAAAAAACAACTTTTAATCAGTAATGAGACGAGAATAAGTCGAGAAATAAAGCATAAAATGTACAGTTAAGGAGATCTTGACCTAGAGGGAAAAATGTAAATTGGAATATGTAAAAAATGTAATCGTTACCACGTTGTGTTTTTGCGAAAATGTAAAGACAAAGAAACATAGAAAATAGGTGCAGGAGTAGGCCATTCGGCCCTTCGAGCCTGCACTGCCATTCAATATGATCATGGCTGATCATCCAACTCGGTATCCTGTGCCTGCCTTCTGTCCATACCCCCTGATCCCTTTAGCCACAATGGCCACATCTAACTCCCTCTTAAATATAGCCAATGAACTGGCCTCAATTACCTTCTGTGGCAGAGAATTCCAGAGATTCACCACTCTCTGTGTGAAAAATGTTTTTCTCATCGTGGTCTAAAAGATTTCCCCCTTATCCTTAAACTGTGACTCTTTGTTCTGGGCTTCCCCAACTTTGGGAACAATCTTCCTGCATCTAGCCTGTCCAACCCCTTAAGAATTTTGTAAGTTTCTATAAGATCCCCCCTCAATCTTCTAAATTCTAGCGAGTACAAGCCGAGTCCATCCAGTCTTTCTTCATATGCAAGTCCTACCTTCCCAGGAATCAGTCTGGTGAACCTTCTCTGTACTCCCTCTATGGCAAGAATGTCTTTTCTCAGATTAGGAGACGAAAACGACCACATATACACACGTACAAGATCAGACTTTTAATAAGTATATATGATAAAGTTTGTTGGATTTTGTCATTCAACTGCAAGTGCGATTGCAGACGGATATATACATGTGGATGAGGTTTACATTTAAGATATGTATTCTAAATGATACCAATCAATGCACAACATTTCAATCTCAAAAGGAACCTGTAAATGGTTCTTTTGGTTTTGAGTTCAGAGATACCCATGGAAATAGGCTTGGCGTGTTGGCCCACCGAGTCTGCAATGACCAGCGATCACCCGCACATCCTACACACTAGAGACAATTTACAATCTTTACTAAAGCCAATTAATCTACAAATCTGTACATCTTTGGCGTGTGGGAGACTGGAGCACCCGGGGGAAACCCAGGCAGTCGCGGGGAAGACGTATAAACAGTACAGAGAGCACCCGTGGTCAGGATCGAACTTGGGTCCCTGGCGTTGTAAGGCGGGAACTCTACCGCTGCGTCAACGTGCCACTATCAAGTTGGTGAGAACGTTTGCAGTCTTGTTACTGCAACTGGCAGAAAGGGTCACATTCTTCTCTAATGCATGTAATATTTAGTTATGCAGCAGCGAATTATAGCACTAGCTGGAACAAGCTGCAACAGAATTATCATGATTGATATTTTGTGCAATAATGTTTATTTTCCAGCTGGTTGAAGACAATTAGTTGGGAATGTTTTCTTTTGGTAAATAATCTGGAGATTGTCGCTTTGCAGCCTGCACCGAGCTGTCGAAATAGAAACAGGCATGATGTCGTGTTGTATGACTGGAACATGAATTATTTAGTTGCAACATTATTCACTGGGGTAATTCCTCTTTCATCTTGTTTTACCCTCTTTTTTGTTCAGCAGATATTGAGGATCAAAAGGGCTTTTATCTTTTTACAAGTTCCTGTTATCTCCTTGGGCACATGAGAGAGATTTTCTCATTTTTCTTTTATGCTTCTCCCTCGAGTGTTGCTGAAATGTTGTTGGATTTGATTGTAACCGTCGAGGTAATGGCAGGAGGGAACTGCAGACGATGGATTAAGCCGAAGATTAGACACAAAATGCTGTAGTAATTTAGCTGGACAGGTAGCGTCTCTCGATAGAAGGAATGGGTGTCGTTTTGGGTCGAGACCCATCTTCAGGCAATCTATCCAGAGATGCTGCCTGTCCTGCTGAGATACTCCAGCCTTTTGTGTTTATCTTCGAGGTAATGGCAGACTACAATCATCCAAATACATCTTGGAAACAGGCCCTTCGTTCCACCCAGTCTATGCTGACCACCAAGCACCCCGTTCACACTAGTTGCATGTTATCCCACTTTATCATCCACTCTCTACATATTGGGGGTACAATTTTTTTTTTGGCGCCTAATTAACCTACGATCCTGCACATCTTAAGTACGTGGGAGGAAAACAAGGGCATCGGGAGGAATGCCGCACGGTCACAGGAAGAACACGCAAACTCCACTCAGATAGCATCCGAGGTCGGGATTGAACCCGGGTCTCTGGCGCTGTGAGGCGGTGGCACTGCCTGGTGCACCAAAATCTGAGCCTAAACCTAAGCCAGACCATAAATTCTTTTGTGTTTAAGAAGGAACTGCAGATGCTGGAAAATCGAAGGTACACAAAAATGCTGGAGAAACTCAGCAGGTGCAGCAGCATCTATGGAGCGAAGGAAATAGGCAACGTTTCAGGCCAAAACCCTTCAGTTTGGTGGGGGTGGGGGGGGGGGGGGGGCAGGTAGAAAATAGAGGAGGATCCTACCATTCCTATCTCGCCCTCAGGCCTCGGGCTCCTCCTTTTTCCTTTCTTCTCCCCACCCCCCCAATCAGTCTGAAGAAGGGTTTCGAAACGTTGCCTATTTCCTTCACTCCATAGATGCTGCTGCACCCGCTGAGTTTCTCCAGCATTTTTTTTTGTACCATAAATTCTTTTGTCAGACAGCAAGTCTGGAGAACATAGATTTCGGGATGTTTCCCGACCCGAAACGTCACATATCATCCATGTTCTCCAGTGATGCTGCCCGACCTGTGTTATTCCAGCACTTTGTGGCCTTCCTTGTGTTGGTTCCGCCACTGCAAGACGAGCATGAAAAATTAAAAGGATTAATGGAATGGATTAGGGAAACAGCTATTTTCTTTGGTGACGAGTTGATAATAAGGTGACAAAGCATTAAAATCAGAGCCAAGTTGCTCTGGGGTATTGTCTAGCACTTGGTCACACAAATTAATGAAAAAGTCAGAAACTCCTCATTAAATAAGCTGAGGCCAGGCCAATTGAGAATAACACAACTGAGTCTGATAAATTTGTTGTGGATTGCATTAAGGCAAACCAGATTAAAATGGTGTTGTGTGCTGATCAATCATGATCTAATTAAATGTCGTAACAAGCTTAAGGACCGGAAAGGAAAACTTTTTTAATTCTCTTTGTTGCACAACCCAGTGATTGGAATACAACACTGTTGGCTTTGCAGTTGCTGTGAGGTGTGTGCAGACTTTCAATACTGGGAGCTTTTTTTGTGTATTTAGGTCATAGAAACATAGAAACATAGAAATTAGGTGCAGGAGTAGGCCATTCGGCCCTTTCGAGCCTGCACCGCCATTCAATATGATCATGGCTGATCATCCAACTCAGTATCCCGTACCTGCCTTCTCTCCATACCCTCTGATCCCCTTAGCCACAAGGGCCACATCTAACTCCCTCTTAAATATAGCCAATGAACTGGCCTCAACTACCCTCTGTGGCAGAGAGTTCCAGAGATTCACCACTCTCTGTGTGAAAAAAGTTCTCCTCATCTTGGTTTTAAAGGATTTCCCCCTTATCCTTAAGCTGTGACCCCTTGTCCTGGAAGGGGTCACAAAAGAGGTCATAAGTGATGGGAGCAGAATTTAGGCCATTTGGCCCATCAAGTCTGCTCTGCCATTCAATCATAGCTGATCTATCTCTTCCGTCTTAACCCCATTCTCCTGCCATCTCCCCATGACACTTGTACTAATCATGAATCTATCTCCGCCTTGAAAATATCCATTGACATGGCCTCCACAGCCTTCTGTGGAAAAGAATTCCACAGATTCACCACCCTCTGACAAAATAAATTCCCCC
Organism: Leucoraja erinaceus; assembly: GCF_028641065.1. Classification (NCBI taxonomy): domain Eukaryota; kingdom Metazoa; phylum Chordata; class Chondrichthyes; order Rajiformes; family Rajidae; genus Leucoraja; species Leucoraja erinaceus. The sequence continues at coordinate 32,014,723 of NC_073397.1, forward strand.
TCATCTCATTTCTAAAGGGATGTCCTTTAATTCTGAGGCTATGATCTGTAGTCCTAGACTCTCCCACTAGTGGAAACATCCTCTCCACATCCACTCTATCCAAGCCTTTCACTATTTGGTAAGTTTCAATGAGGTCCGTTGAAACTTACCAAATTGGTCCCCCCCTCCCCTCCCCCTTCGTCCTTCTAAACTCCAGCGAGTACAGGCCCAGTGCCGTTGATTGCTCTGATGAAGGGTTGAAATGAAGTGGTTCACAATCTATCTCCTTTCATTTGTCCCTTGTTCAAGAGAGAAATCTCAGTCAAAAGTCTATCCTGATCATCACTACTAATGATTTGGCCAACCACAGTGGTGAACTTGTCGACACAAGAAACTGCAGATAATGGTTTACAAAACAAAGAGAATGTGCTGAAACAACTTGGTGGACATTTCTGGAGCATCTATGGAAATTGTTCACCAACAATAATGCAATTCTAAAGTAGAGGGCTGTGAACAATATTCCTCACTACCTTTGCAAGGAACTGCAAATGTTGGTTTATATATTTTAATTAAAAAAGACAAATTGCTGGAGTAACTCAGTGGGTCGGGCTGCATCTCTGGAGAACATGGCTATGTGACTCTTTGGATCTGAATAAGGGTTCTGACTAAATGTCACCAATCTAAGTTCTCTAAGTGTTGCTGCCTGACCAGCTGAATAACTCTAGCACTTTGTGTCGTTTTTGGAAATGTTGGAGCTGTGCTCAGCTAATCATTCAAGAATACAAAGAAAGGAGAGCGTGGCCAAGCACTCATCAATAGACAATAGGTGCAGGAGGAGGCCATTCAGCCCTTCGAGTGAGATAAATATCCACTGATGTCCTGTTTTGCCGAGAGGTAAATTGTAGCGGATTCGGGTTGTGTCTGAGGCAGGGGCTGATTTGCAACTTTTTCAAAGCACTTCATTACAATGGTTGTAGGTGCCACTAGACTTCTGTAACGTGGATATTTCCTGCCACTTTCCTGCTGAGAGAATGGAGCAGCTGGGCTTGTACACTCTGAAGTTTAGAAGGATGAGAGGAGTTCTCATTGAAACATATAAGATTGTTAAGGGCTGGGAAACACGTTCCCGATGTTGGGGGGGTCCAGAACCAGGGGCCACAGTTTAAGAATAAGGAGTAAGCGGGCTCTCTGGATGCTTTCAACTGAGAGCTAGGTAGGGCTCTTAAAAAATAGCGGTCATAGAAACATAAAAACTGGTGCAGGAGGAGGCCATTCGGCCCTTCTAGCCAGCACCGCCATTCATTGTGATCATGGCTGATCGTCCCCTATCAATAACCCGTGCCTGCCCTCCCCATATCCCTTGACTCCACTAGCCCCTAGAGCCCTATCTAACTATCTCTTAAATCCATCCAGTGACTTAGCCACCACTGCCCTCTGTGGCAGGGAATTCCACAAATTCACAACTCTCTGGGTGAAAAGGTTTTTTCTCACCTCAGTCTTAAATGACCTCCCCTTTATTATAAGACTGTGGCCCCTGGTTCTAGACTCGCCCAACATTGGGAACATTTTTCCTGCATCTAGCTTGTCTAGTCCTTTTATAATTTTATATTTTTCTACAAGTTTGCCCCTCATCCTTCTAAACTCCAGTGAATCCAAGCCTAGTCTTTTCAATCTTTCCTCATATGACAGTCCCGCCATCCCAGGGATCAATCCCGTCAGTCGGGGGATATGGGGAGAAGGCAGGAACAGGATACTGATTGGGGATGATCAGCCATGATCACATTGAATGGTGGTGCTGGCTTGAAGTGCCAAATGGCCTACTCCATTGTCCATTGTCCATTGTCCATTGTCCATTGTCCATTGTCCATTGTCCATTGTCCTTCTAGTAGTATTCGAATTCTCCTCTGAACTAGTATGAGATGCGTTGTGAAAGAAAAGAAGCCACAACAAACTAACGATTAGCCCAAGGATCTCCAGTCGGGCTGTTCATCCTGTAGTAGGGTCAAATTCTAAAATTTGTGCTCTAAACCCGTGCTTAATGGCTAACATGACGATTTCTCCTTCGGGTTAAAGATATCATTGTCTTGCTGGCTCGGATAATTCTAAGCTCAAACCCCATGCCACTACCTTGATCACATAACTGAGGTTGATATTTGAGTGCAGTAGTGCAGGACAGCAAAATTGCCAGAGGTATTCTAAGTTGGTTTTTTTAAAGAGATGTTAATCTAATGAAAAATTCTGCAACACTAGTCACAGAGCAGTGATATTTCCTAGTGTTCTGGCCAGCATCCATTCTTCCCTCAACATTTTATAGAGAGTGTTGGCGCAGTGTGGTTCGCAGTGGTGGAGTTGTGGCCTGGCAGCGCCAAAGACCTGGGTTCGATCCTGCCTAGGAGTGCTGTCTGTACGGAGTTTGTACATTCTACCTGTGACCGCATGGATTTTCTCCGGGTGCTCTGGTTTCCTCCCACGCTCCAAAGACTTGCTGATTTGTTGGCTAATCTGGCGTTGGTAAAAAATGTAAATTGTCCTTGGTGTGGAGGAGGATGTTGCGGAGGAGGAAGGGGGTGATCGTTGGTTGGCGTGTACTCGGTGGGCCGAAGGGCCTGTTTCCAGATTGTATCTCTAAAGTAAAGGCTAAAGAAACGGGCCCTTTGGCCCATCATGTCCTTGCTGACCAAAGATGTCGAGCTGAGTTAATCCCATTTGCCCCCCCCCCCTTTGGCCCCTGTCTTTGCAAACCTTCTCTATTCATGTACCTAATGTCTTTAGAACTGTCTTCTGAGCTTGCTCTGGGCGCTCTTTCCATTTCTCCACCTGTGAGCCTTGTTGGTTATCTAAAGAGCAGAGCAATATTTGAGAGCAGCATGCACACAACTTCACAATCATTGGGGAAAAGTTAATGAGAATCTCCAAATCCAAAAGAGATGTTCAGTTTAGAGATACAGCATGGATACTTGAATGCATTTTGATAAACACCATCAATACTTGATTGTTCAGTCAAATCTATCAGCATTTTTGTTATGTCTACAGTCACTGCATGTTTCTTCTTGCCATTAGTAATTGTGTATTACAATTATTGCATTTTTGTGCAATGCTTTCAGATGTTCTAGGAATGGGAAAGCCAAGTGCTTATAAATGCGTATAATTTTGTTTTGCACCTTGTTAACAATGGCCTAACTTGGTAGAGAGATACACAAGGAACTGCAGATGCTGGAATCTTGAGCAAAAATCAAAGGACTGCAGGAACCCGGTGGGTCAAACGGCAATTGTGGGAAGAATGGATAGGCAATGTTTTGGATTAGGATCCTTGGAAACATACAGTTTGGAAACGGGCCCTTTGCCCCAACCTGCCCACACTGGCCAACATGTACCTTCCACACTAGTCTTACTTCATTCGGCCCATCGCGTCTACTCATTGCCGATCTATTTCTCCTTCCTAACCCCATTCTCCTGCCTTCTCCCCATCACCCCTAACACCTGTGCTAATCAAGACACTGCCTCGGCCTTAAAAATATCCATCGACCTGGCCTCCGCAGCCTGATGTGGCAATGAACTCCACAGATTCACCACCCTCTGACTAAATAAATTCCTCCTCGCCTCCTTCCTAAAGGAATGTCCTTTAATTCTAGGCTGTGTCTAATTCTTGGCCCGAGACTCTCCCACGAGCGGAAACATCCTCTCAACATCCAATCTATCACTTGCCTATATTTGGCCCAAATCCCTCTAAACCTGTCCTGTCAATGTATCCATTCTGCAAACTTTATAATGTGGTCTTGGTTATGGTGGTGGTTTGATACCAGTAGAGTAATCCATGTTTGGCAATGCATTTTGGGAAGGTGTATGGGGTTCCCTTCAAGGGGGACAACGTGTGTCTCAATAAGTGACCATCGCTGGAGGGTTTTGGATTTTAAGATTCCCCCTTCCAAGATGGTGCACAACCCAAGCGACAATTTGCTGCTAGCCACAGAAGCAGATATACAAATGCCCCTGTCCCACTTGGGGAAACCTGAGCGGGAACCTCTGGAGACTTTACGCCCCACCCAAGGTTTCCGTGCGGTTCCCGGAGGTTGCAGGTGGTTCCCGGAGGTTGCAGGTATTGGAAGCGGGTAGGGAGAGTGACAAAAACCTCTGGGAACCGCACGGAAACCTTGGGTGGGGCGCAAAGTCTCCAGGAGTTTCCGTTCAGGTTTCCTAAGTGGGACAGGGCAAAACTCTTATTACAATCGTTCCACACACTTAAATCTCTATTCCCACTGGAACATTTCTTTCTTTATACAGTGTAAATGGCTTGATTATAACAATGGATTGTCTTTCTGCTGACTAGATAGCGCGCCACAAAAGCTTTTCACTGTACCTCGGTACACGTGACAAAGTGAACTGGAAGTTTAAAATTGATATTAATATTCCTTTCTGCTTTTACAGAAAATCCCTGCTGGCTGGAGGCAATCGCAAAGACTAGAAAAGCAACTTTCAAGTAAAACCAAGAATCTGACGAGTAATTTGCAAAACTGGGACCTTTATTGATGCATTTTTATCTGGTTGGATTGGATGCGAAGTATGATGTCCCTGTGATGATGTGTGCAAGTGGATTCTAAGTCTTGACCCTGATAACAAGAAGCAGAAAGAGCAAAAGCAAAGGAAATGCTGCAACAAGTGTCCGGCACGTCTACTTTCACCGCCCCCATTCCTTTTCGGATTCTGAACAAGGGGCCAGATTATTTTCGAAAGCAGTTGGAGGGCAGTAGCAAGAAGCCGAGTGCCGTGGAGAGGCTGGAGGCCGATAAGTTGAAATATGTGAAGAGTCAACAGGTGGCAGGTACGCGGCAGGAGCCGGTGAAGGCGAGTGAACCGGTCCCGTTACCAATCATCAGACGGACCCAGCAAAGTGCCAGGAAAACCTGCAGCGCTGGGGTTGGCAGAACGGACAACTCGGACTGGAGAGGGGCTTTAAACCTGGAGACTCTGAGAAACCTGATGCTCGCCTGCGAGACGCCAAACTCGCCGACCAAGCAGTCGATCGGCGAACACGCGGGCAATCCCAGCGCTGGTAATCCACGGGGATCCCAGCGGGGGAAGGAGCTGGTGAACAGCCACGGGAAGGAGCTGCGGAGTGCCCTCCTTGTGCCGGCTCACAACGCGGCGGTGAGGCGCGTGGACGTGCGCCCCAGTGTGAGCAGGTGTGTCAGGACACCGCCCTGCCCGTCCATGTCCAAGTCCAGACTCGTGTCCTCTTCCAGCTCCAAGGGCTCGTCGTGGAGGCTTCAACCCGAGCTGAGCGCCCGGCAGCAGCTCTCCCTGCACCGGTCCAAGTCCGATCTGAGTGACCGCTATTCCCGGGTCAGCGCCAACCTGGAGCGGTTCTTCAACTACTGTGGCCTGGATCCCGAGGAGTTGGAGAATGTAGGGATGGAGTGCTTGGCCAGAGCCAGCTCCGACATCGTGTCCCTCAAGCTCCACAGCGCAAGTAACCTGAGCTCGGAGTACGGCCGCTCCCAGTGCAGCAACGCCATCGAGGAGAAGCCAAGTGAACGCATCCCCTATGGGATCTCCATCATTGAACGTAATGCCAGGGTCATTAAGTGGCTGTACAGCTGCAGGGAAGCAAAGGAGTCTCGAAGGGTGTCGCCTGTATAAGGCAGGAGGAGATACCAGGACAATGGGAGAAGCTGAAACTGACTTCATGATCTTATCTTTGATGTAGGATTTGCCACTTCATTGGGAATGTGAAAATTTTAACTTGTGTTCATTACTGCCACTGACTGCTACTCTTTAAAGACTTTTTTTTATAAAACTTGTTAAGGGCTGACCTTGTGTAAACTGTGAAAAAGACTGCACAATTTTAAAACTTTGAATTCCATTTTGATACGTTTTAGGTCTGTTGAGAGAAACTGAATGATTTGGGTGATTTTTATAACAAAAACAATGAAGATCTTCAGAGATCATCTTTTGAACAACAAATCTGAAATGGGACAAATCTGTATAGATTTACTAAGCTTTGATGCATAACAGTAGTAAACAAAATGTGATTCAAATATGCAGCAGGCCATTGTCATTTCAGAGAAAAGAAGGATAAAATATGGGTATACACTTTTTATCTTGGTGAAGGTTGTCTGAAATAAGAATATCATTCCTATTTTAGACACTGATTTGCTGCGTTTCAAACTTAAAATAATTTGTATTACCCTTTATCTGGTAGCAAATGTACTTTTATCTGGAGATGAAAGTTATCTATATTAAGTCTGTGCTGTCACATGCTGTATTATCACTTGTCAGTATCTCATTTTCTTAATACTGAACCTTTGACTGTTATGTATTTTTTAGAAGACTACAATTGGAATATTTTGCTACTTTAATTAGAGGCCAATAGCTGTAAACATGAAAATACAATATTGTTGTATTTTGCCTCTAGAGTGGACATAATATCAGAATTATTATCAATAATATATATACTATGTCCAGCAAAATTCAGCCTACAGTTTGAATCTGCTTTATGTTGGTCAATAAAGTACTACCAATTCTTTTAAAGTGACTGTTTGTGAACAAAAACTTAAGATACCAAATGGCTGGATTAATAATTCTGGAGCCAATGAGTTTAACATTCTGCCACAGCAGTTTGAAAATTAATATTTATATAAATTGAAGTTGAATTAAGTAATAACCTTGGAGATAAACACAAGGCACTAAGTGCTGGAGTAACTCAATAGGTCAGGCAGCATCTCTGGAGAACATGGATAGGTCATGTTTTGGGTTAGGATCCTTGTTAAGACTGAATGGGGGGGGGGGGGGGGGGGGTGCCTGAGTGATAGATGTTTACAGGTAATGGGTTGGGGGGGGGGGGGGGGCAAGATAGCAAGATGGTTGAACAAGGTCAGTGATTTTTTTTTTTGGGGGGGGGGAGGAGAAAGTATGAGATCATGATATTAGGATAGAAGATGTGAAGCCTGAGGAAGGAATATAGATAAAGGGAGGGAGAAATAAGTTATAACTAACGTTGTACAACAGTGGTTCATAGATTATGTATGTACTTAGTCTATGAACCACTGTTGTATAACATTAGTACCTCCACCAATGTAAAGCACACTGGTCAACGAGAGTTGTTTTTTAAATGTGCTATAGAAATAAAAGTGAGTTGACTTGACTTGAGTATGAATTCAGGTGGGTCACAGGGAAGAGAATGGGGTAGGAGGTGGGGGCTTTGTAGGTTAGTTGACCAAAATTGGAGAATTCAATGTTCATACCGCTGGGGTGTAAACCACCCAAGCTGAACGAGGTGCTGTTCCTCCAGTTTGCATGTGGCCACATTCTGGCAATGGATGAGGCCTAGGATAGAAAGGTCAGTTGCAGGGGGAAGTACCCGGGGAGAGGCTCCTTGAGGTGGGAAGGGGTAAGTGAACCAAGTTGCAAAGAGGTCCTTCTGCAGTTGTACAGAGCCCTAGTGAGACCACACCTGGAATATTCTGTGCTGTTTTGGCCCTCTAATTTGAGGAAGGACATTATTGCTATTGAGGGAGTGCAGCGTAGGTTTACAAGGTTAATTGGCAGGACTGTCATATGCTGAGATATGTACACCGAGAGTTTAGGATGGGCATGTACACTCTAGAGTTTAGGATGTGAGATTATCTTATTGAGGGAACATAAGATTGTTAAGGGTTTGGACATGCTAGAGGCAGGAAATGTTCCTGATGTTGGGGGAGTCCAGAACCAGGGGCCACAGATTAAGAATAAGAGGTAAGACATTTAGAACAGAGATGAGGAAACTTTTCCACACAGAGTTGTGAGTCTGTGGAATTTTCTGCCTCAGTGGGCAGTGGAGGCCAGTTTTCTGGATACTTTCAAGAGAGAGCTAGATAGGGCTCTTAAAGATAGCAGTCGGGGGATATGGGGAGAAGGGGTACTGATTGGGGATGATCAGCCATGATCACATTGAATGGTAGTGCTGGCTCGAAGGGCCAAATGGCCTACTCCTACACCAATTGTCTATTGAGTTTCAGAAATAGCATTCTCTGCAGAAGGCAGAGGGGTTCGGATGGGAAGACGTGACTGGTGGTGGGATGATGCTGAAGATGGTGGAAATGTCAGAGAATGATGTGCTGGAAGCAGAGGCTGGTGAGGGGAACAGTAAGGACCGGGGGAACTTTCCATGAGGGGGAGCAAGAGAAGAAATACAGAACACAGATGAGATATTGGTGAAGGATCCATCTATGACAGCAAGGGGGAAAATCCACATTTACTAAAGAAAAATGACTTTTTGGATCTTGCTGGTGAGACAGACATTCACAATAAACTACAAGCAAAGAACTGAACTTTACCTACACCTATTAATAAATATAACCCCAATCATAAAGAGTGCTGGCTGATTATACCACTGAGTGAAACAGCTCGCATATCAAGAGTACAAAATACCAGCTATGGAATAATTACAAAGAATTTGGATCCATTGAATACTCTTGATAATTAATTGGTATTGAAACCTAACAACACTATTCCTATGTGTACTCGATATGCTTTTGTAATGTAAAACTGAAGTGGGGGTAGCAGAACAAAGGATGACTAAAGAACAAAGGATAAAGAACAAAGGATGACTCCAAATTTATTTTCCACCAGCTTGAGGTTTAGTTTGGAGATACAGATGTGAAAACAGGCCCTTCGGCCCACAGAGTCCACACTGACCAATGATCACCTGTGCAATAGTTCTATGTTATCCCAATTTTGCATCTGGCGATGATGAGTGCGAGCTTTTGTTTTTGTTTATTTAGTTTGAATCTTTAGCTGACGCCAGTATCTCCGCAGACAGCGCTTGCTTTGGGCAATTTACAGAAAGCAATTTTCACCACCCTCCAATTCTGGTCGGAGAACCTACAAACCTGCACGTCTTTGGTAAATGTGGGAGCGGTAGAAGTTTATCGCTGCATTGGTCGAGTCCACAGCGCCTGGAGTTAAAATCTGACACACTAAGGGGGCAATTTACAGAAGCCAATTGACCTACAAACCTGCACGTCTTTGGAATGTGGGAGATAACCGCAGCGCCTGGAGAAAACCCACGCGGTCACAAGAAGAACGTGCAAACTCCTTACAGACAGCACCTGTAGTCCGGATCAAACCTGAGTAAAGCAGCAACTCTGTGCCACTGTGTCATCCGATAGATTTCAACAGATTTCTTGTGCTGTAGATAGCACATTAATCTAGCATAATGGCATACTCTGCCCAACATGTCCATATACAGATCACTGCACTTATGCCAATGAATAAATGATACTGCATGATTTTTTGGTACAACATGGAAACAGGCCCTTCAGCCCTCAGAGTCCACACTGACCATCGATTATCTGATCACTCTCATTCTGTTATCCCACTTTTGGGTCGGGACCCTTCTTCAGACATGTGTGCGCACACACATGCATGTCTGAAGAAGGGACCCCACCCATAAACGTCACCTATCCATGCCCTCCAGAGATATTACCTGACCTGCAGTTACTCCAGCACTTTGTGTTTTACTGTATCTAATTAGCTCTGTGACGACTTCAGCAGCTGAGATAATACTTCATGTTGTATTCATACTCAATGCCACGTCATCATTTGTCACACATGGCTTTTACAAAAACATAAGTCAACTTCCTTTCATATTGCAGGAATCCGTCCTGAACAATACCGTAATCCCAGCCCCACCCTGTCTTCTCCACCAGCCTACTTGTATCTAGGCTCCTGCCAATAGCTTTGTCACAGTGTTACAGACTTCACATTTCCGTTTGAATTAGCTCACAGCACTGAGCTCTGGAAATAACCGGGATGTCATTCAGCTCACTAGACTGGCTTTCATTTAATAGATACAGCTGCAAATAAGTGGTATGTCATTTGGCACACAGACTGCTTTTTGTTTAGTACATCCATAGAAACATAGACAATAGGTGCAGGAGTAGGCTATTCGGCCCTTCGAGCCAGCACCGCCATTCAATATGATCATGGCTGATCATCCACAATCAGTTCCAAGTTCCTGCTTTCTGCCCATATCTCCAGATTCCGTTAGACCAAAGAGCTAAATCTAACTTTCTCATGAAAATATCCAGTGAATTGGCCTCCACTGCCTTCTGTGGCAGAGAATTCCACAGAGTCACAACTCTCTGGGTGAAAACATTTTTCTTCATCTCAGTCCTAAGTGGCCTTCCCCTTATTCTTAACTAATTCTATACAGCTAATTCTTAACTAGATTCTATACAGCTAATCTAGCCTCAGCAAAATCATTACTCTCACCCTTCCCACTACACGCTCCAGATGAAACGTGAGGCTGAGCACGCCACCATGTTTGTTTTATGGATAAAAACGTTCACATATTATATTTGGGCTGACACGCTGATTGAATCCTGTTAGAAAAGTATTAGTACCTATCTAATGTTTCTGATTAAAAGATCCAGCTTGCCAACCGGCACTTTGGCCCACTGAGTACACGCCAACTACGGGCCGAAACGTTGCCTATTTCCTTCGCTCCATAGATGCTGCTGCACCCGCTGAGTTTCTCCAGCATTTTTGTGTAACCTCCAACTATCGATCACCTCGTTCACAGTCGATCCATGTTATTCATAGCAAAAGGATTTGAGTTTAGGAGCAGGGAGGTTCTACTGCAGTTGTACAGGGTCTTGGTGAGACCACACCTGGAGTATTGCGTACAGTTTTGGTCTCCTAATCTGAGGAAATACATTCTTGCCCTAGAGGGAGTACAGAGAAGGTTCACCAGACTGATTCCTGGGATGTCTGGACTTTCATATGAAGAAAAACTGGATAGACTCGGCTTGTACTCGCTAGAATTTAGAAGATTGAGGGGGGATCTTGTAGAAACTTACAAAATTCTTAAGGGGTTGGACAGGCTAGATGCAGGAAGATTGTTCCAGATGTTGGGGAAGTCCAGAACAAGGGGTCACCAGTTTAAGGATAAGGGGGAAATCTTTTAGGACCAAGATGCGGAAAACATTTTTCACACAGAGAGTGGTGAATCTCTGGAATACTCTGCCACAGAAGGTATTTGAGGCCAGTTCATTGGCTATATTTAAGAGGGAGTTAGATGTGGCCCTTGTGGCTAACAGAATCAGGAGGTACGGAGAGAAGGCAGGTACAGGATACTGAGTTGGATGATCAGCCATGATCATATTGAATGGCGGTGCAGGCTCGAAGGGCCGAATGGCCTACTCCTGCACCTATTTTCTATGTTTCGATGTTTCCATCCCCTTTCTCGGCCACTCCTTACACACTAGGACCAACTTCGAGATGCCAATTGACCGGAGCACCCGGACAAAACCCACGCAGGCCACAGGGAAACGTGCAAACTCCGTACAGACAACACCCGTGGTCACGATTGAACTGGGGATCATCTGGTGCTGGAAGGCAGCAACGCCACCACTGTGTCACCGTGCCTCACCTACTAATCATTGTTACTAATTCAGCCAGAGATATTAATTCGACAAAGTCCTGCAGTTATACCCTCAGGCTGAGATGTTCAAACACAAAAATGATTTACTTTTGTGCCAGGTATGACTTCATCAATGAGATTGTTTTTCTTGATGCCCGTTGACTCAGTTTCACCATTAAATCGCTCCTGGGCCCCACCCTATTGCAGAACTCCATTCTGCTGCTTCCCACATACACTGTCTCACCCCTCACCACTCTGTTTCCAGTTATGGATGAAGATCATGCATCTGCATCATTCACTGATGAGGTGGGGAAGGGGTGCTTTCATAGATCATAAACTTCACAGGGCCGACCACATTAATTCTGGGGCTGTAAGGGTAGGTCAGGGACTGGATGTCATAAGGTCAGAGAAGGTTCACCAGACTGATTCCTGGGATGTCGGGACTGTCTTATGAAGAAAGACTGGATAGACTTGGTGTATACTCTCTAGAATTTAGGAGATTGAGAGGGGATCTTATAGAAACTTACAAAATTCTTAAGGGGTTGGACAGGCTAGATGCAGGAAGATTGTTCCCGATGTTGGGGAAGTCCAGGACAAGGGGTCACAGCTTAAGGATAAGGGGGAAATCCTTTAAAACCGAGATGAGAATAACTTTTTTCACACAGAGAGTGGTGAATCTCTGGAACTCTCTGCTGCAGAGGGTAGTCGAGGCAGTTCATTGGCTATATTTAAGAGGGAGTTAGATGTGTCCCTTGTGGTTAAGGGGATCAGAGGGTATGGAGAGAAGGCTTGTACGGGATACTGAGTTGGATGATCAGCCATGATCATATTGAATGGCGGTGCAGGCTCGAAGGGCCGAATGGCCTACTCCTGCACCTAATTTCTATGTTTCTATGTCATAAGAAATAGGTTTCGGCAATTTGGCCCATCAAGTCGACTCCACCATTCAATCATGACTGATCTATCTCTCCCCCCTCACCCCATTCTCAGATTCAGATTCAATTTTAATTGTCATTGTCAGTGTACAGCACACAGAGACAACAAAATGCATTTAGCATCTCCCTGGAAGAGCGACATAGCAAACGATTTGAATAAATAATAATAAGTGTCCGGGGGGGGGTGGTGATTGGCAGTCACCGAGGTACGTTGTTGAGTAGAGTGACAGCCGCCAGGAAGAAGCTGTTCCTCGACCTGTTGGTTCGGCAACGGAGAGACCTGTAGCGCCTCCCGGATGTTTAGGAGGGTAAACAGTCCATGGTTGGGGTGAGAGCAGTCCTTGGCGATGCTGAGCGCCCTCCGCAGACAGCGCTTGCTTTGGACAGACTCAATGGAGGGGAGCGAGGAACCGGTGATGCGTTGGGCAATTTTCACCACCCTCTGCAATGCCTTCCGGTCGGAGACAGAGCAGTTGTCATACCATACTGTGATGCAGTTGGTATGGCAACTCCTGCTTTTTACACCCGTACTAATCAAGAATCTATCTATCTCCTTAAAAAAGAGGCCCTAAAAATATCCAGACTTGGCCTCTACAGCCATCCGTGGCAAAGAATTCCACAGATTCACCACCCTCTGCTGACTGAAGACATTTCTCCTAATCTCCTTCCTAAACGAACGTCCTTTAATTCTGAGGCTATGACCTCTAGTTCTAGATTCTTCCACTATTGGAAACATCCTCTCCACATGCAGTCTATCCAAGCCTTTCAATAATCTGTATGTTTCAATGAGGTCCCCCCTCATTCTTTTAAACTATCCCACAATTAGAGGTTCACCTCCTGAACTCGAAGACCTCTCCCCAGTACTTTTTCACTTTTAACATGTCCACCATGCAACTGATTGTCCGAGACATCCTTTAATCCAGCCAAAGTGGTGAGCATGTTGAGTGTGGAGCACACTCTTTTGGGTCGTGTGGCTCCATCCTGAAAGAGTTCAGTGTGTACTTCTTTGATAAAATGTGAATTCCTTATTTGAGTTTAGTTTTAGTTTAGTTTAGTTTCACTTCAGAAACACAACGAGGAAACAGGCCCCACGGCCCACCGAGTCCACACTGACCAGCGATCCCCGCACACTAACACCACCCCACACACAATAGGGACCACTTACATTTACACCGAGCCAATTAACCTACAAACCTGTATGTCTTTGGAGTGGTGGAAGATCTCGGAGAAAACCCACGCAGGTAACGAGGGGAACGTACAAACTCCGTACGGACAGCACCCACACAGAGTCGGGATCTAACCCGGGTCCTGGGGCTCTGCCGCTGTAAGGCAGCAACTCTACCACTGCGCCACCGTGCCACCCTCTGCTTTCTAGCAGTCTATGGTGCTTTAGAGACATGGGAGAGGTATAATCAGTGGGTCGGAGATGTATTGTTGAATTATCATGACATGACTGTTGGTCCGGCAAAATTGATAATCTGGCAAGGCTCTGGAACCAAGGGTGCCGGAAAATCAGTGGTCTACCTGTATTTTAGATTTCTATCATTTACGTGTACGTACAATGTTTTTGCTGTTGCCTCTACTTAGATTAGATGAAGAGAGAAAAAAGACACATACAGTAGTGCTGGAGTAACTCAGTGGGTCAGGCAGCATCTTTGGAGAACATGGATAGTTGACGTTTCAGGTCGGGATCCTTCCGCATGGTCCTGAACCCGAATCGTCACCTATCCACGTTCTCCTGGGCTGCTGCCTGACCCGCTGAGTTACTCCAGCGCTTTGTGTCGATATTTTAGGGGTAAATCAGCATCTGCAGTTCCTTGTTTCTACATTGGATGAAGAGAATGCTTGTGTGTCATCAAATCCACGTCTTTAGTTTTGTCTTGTCACCTTTCTTCATTTTATCACGAGGGTGTGCTTTTATAGGTCAATTGGCCTCAGTAAAAACAGAAATGGCCCCTCTTGTTGGGAATGGATCTGAAAGTAGGATAACGTGGAACCAGTGTGAATGGGAGATGGATGGGCAGTGGGCCAAAGGATCTATTTCCACGCTGTATCTCATAGACCCTCATAATGTGCTGCATTGAAGTGATACCCACATCTGTCTATAATCTAATTGAATGAACACATTTTATTCTGACACATGCTGAAGTGGCCTAACTCTATCATGCGTTACTTGGTTGTGAGCAAGGACAACATTTGGGCAAACAAACTCAATTTCAACTATTCTTTTTTCCCTTACGAATATCTCATAACTTCATAAGTGATAGGATCAGAATTAGGTCATTCAGCCCATCAAGTCTATTCTGCCATTCAATCATGGCTGATCTGTCTTTCCCTCTTAACCCCATTCTCTGGCCTTCTCTCCATAACCCGATATCCATACTAATCAGGAATCTATCTCTGCCTTACAAATATCCATTGACTTGGCCTCCACAGCCGTATGTGGCAATGAATTCCACAGATTCAACACCCACTGACTGAAGAAATTCTTTCTCATCTCCTTCCTAAAGGAAGTCCTTTAATTCTGAGGCTATGACCTCTCCATCCATTCCACATAAGATTTTAAAGGTTTTCAAAATTCACCACGAACGCCAACATTTCAGATATAGTTTGATATAGTCCAAGCTGCTGGCTCACATCATTTAAACTTTTAAGTGTTACAAGTTGAAGGTAATTAACAATCCACATGCACAACATTTTATTCCTGCATGCTCAAGTCTGAACGTGAATCCTGTCACTTCAAGTACAAAGGATACGCTTACATGACTAATTGTGAGTTTTCAGATTCATAGGTTCACCAATGTTCAATGCACTCAATTACTTTGTTACTCTTCTCTGCTTCATGGTTATGGGGAGAAGGCAGGAGAATGGGGTTCGGAAGAAGAGATAGATCAGTCATGATTGAATGGCGGAGTAGACTTTGTGGGCCGAATGGCCTAATTCTACTCCTATTCCTTATCACCTTATGACCCTCTCATCAAGGTAAAGCTATGTAAGTTAAGTAACATTACTGCAAGAATTTCATTGTACCGTTTCAGAACATATGACTTGACTCTTAAAGTTTATGCCCTGTAGATTGTGACATCAGGGGCCTCAAAACATGTGGAGCTTTAGAAGTTTGCTTACCGCGTACACAATTCATCTCAGGATATATGTGTGGGAAGGAACTGCAGATGCTGGCAGCCAACATCATCAAAGACCCACACCATGCTGGCCACACTCATCTCACTACCCCCCATCAGGAAGAAGGTACAGGAGCCTGAAAACTATAACGTCCAGGTTCAGGAACAGCTTCTTCCCTACAGGAACAGGAATATCCACAGTCATCAGGCTATTCAACATGACTACAACAGACTATTATTGCTGGTTACACAAAAAAGCTGGAGAAACTCAGCGGGTGCAGCAGCATCTATGGAGCGATGGAAATAGGCAACGTTTCGGGCCGAAACCCTTGGGTTTCGGCCCGAAACGTTGCCTATTTCCTTCGCTCCATAGATGCTGCTCCATATTTCCTTCGCTCCATAGATGCTGCTGCACCCGCTGAGTTTCTCCAGCTTTTTTGTGTAACCTTCGATTCTCCAGCATCTGCAGTTCCCTCTTAAACAAAAGACTATTATTGCTATTGCACTATATTTGTTTATTTATTGAGAATGTGGGCATGTGTATATGTACACACTGAACCAGTTATGTACTATGTTTACATATCCTGTTGTGCTGCAGCAAACAAGAATGTCATTGTCCTATCTGGGACACATGGAAGTGAAACACTCTTGACTCTCAAGGGAGGAGTTGGAGGCAAAGATCTTATAGCGAATCTTTGGTTGGTGGAGGGAACGTTTGTCTGCGACGGAACCTTTGTGGGGAGCTGCAGGAGCCGGGGAGGGAGGGAGGGAGGGGGAAGCGCACCGCCGCCGCCGCCGCCACAGGGACATGGCGCTGCCCGAGCAGGAAGCCATCCGCGAGTTCGTGACAGTGACGGGCGCCGAGGAGGAGCGGGCCCGCTTCTACCTAGAGTCCGCCGACTGGGACCTGGAGGTGAGGAGGCGGCGGGGGGGGGGTGGAGGGGGAGGGGGAGGGCGGGGAGGAGGATGGGGCCGGGGGCCCGGTCTGTCTCGGGCCCAGGGACAGGGAGCGCAACGTTAAATGGCGCCGGGTCGCGGCCGCTCGGCTCGGGTTTCAGTGTGAGGGGGCGGGTGTGGCCGCTCCAACCCCCCACCCTCACACCACATCCCGCCACCCCTCATCCCCCCACCCTCACCCTCATCCCCATCCCCACCCTCACCCCCCCCCCCCACCCACCCCCCCCACCCTCCCCCCCTCACCCCCCCCATCCCCCCCACACCACACCCCACACCCCCCCACCCCACCCCCCCTCCCTCCCCTCACCCCCCCCCCCTCCATCACCCATCCCAAACCCCACACACCCCATACCCCCCCCCTCCCCCCCCACCACCCACACACCCCCATACCCCTCACCCCCCCACCCCCCTCACCCCCACCCCCCCCCACCCCCCCCCCCCTCATCCCCACCCCCAACCCCACACAACCCCCCCACCCCCCCCCCTACCCCTCCCCACCCCCCACCCCCCCCCCCCCCACACCCTTTGCCAAATGACCATCAAAACCCCCCCTTCAAACTCCAACACAAAATGCTGCAGGAACCCAGCAGGTAAGGCAGCATCTCTGGAGAAAAGGAATAGATGATGTGCTTGGGTTGGAACACTTCAGACTGACAGATAGAGGTGGTGGGAAGTGAAACTGGAAGCAGGAAATTCCAGCAGAGGCTGGAATCTTCAGTAAAACACAAAGTGCTGGGGGAATCCAGCGGGCCAGACAGCATCTGTGGAGAGGAAATGGAGGGAACATTTGAGGTCTTCAGTCTGAAGAGCCCCAACCCAAAGCATCACCTGTCCATTTCCCTCCGCAGATGCTGCCTGTCTTGCTGAGTTAGACAATAGGTGCAGGAGCAATCCATTCGGCCCTCCGAGCCAGCACCACCATTCAATGTGACCGTGGGTGATCATACCCAATCAGTATCCCGTTCCTGCCTTCTCCCCATATCCCCTGACTCCGCTATTTTTAAGAGCCCTATCTAGCTCTCTCTTGAAAGCATCCAGAGAACCTGCCTCCACCGCCCTATTCCAGCATCTGCTGGGATTTCTCGCCTGTAATTTACTTCCTTCCCCCCCCATCCATCAGTCTGAAGAAGAGTTCCATGCCGAAACGTCTCCTATTCCATAACTCCAGAGATGCTGCTGGTATTTGTGTCCCACAAGAGCTGCTTCTTTTGCCTTGCAGCTCGCAGCATTATTTATTTCTATGTAGTTTCCCAATAAAGTCTGATGCCAGTCTCAATTGATGAGTTCTGTTGCAATTTGTGTGGGGGGAATAATTTTATGTAAATTGCATATTTTGCTATGTTTTTCCAATTACACACTTTATTCTTGCTCTATTTATTGCCCCCTATTTTCAGTTTCGTGTAGATGGGACGATTATCTCGGCCAAACACTATCATGTTCTTGAAGTCATCTCTTGATTTACCTTTCCCCAAGAGAGGAGTTCCACCCTGTTCACTTGTTCTGATTGTTACAGGGTTGAATTACCAAGATTATTCCGTGAAATCTCTGAAACAACTGCTGTATCTGTGTATGTAGTTTAATAAGATCATGTGACAGGAGTAGTATGAGGCCATTCAGGCCATCAAGTCTACTGCTCCATTCAATCATGGCTGATCTATTTCTCCCTCCTAACCCCGATCTCCTGTCTTCACCCCATAACCTCGGTGACACCTGCACTAATCAAGAATCTATCTATCTCTGCTGTAAAAATATCCACTGACTTGGCCTCCACAGCCTTCTGTGGCAAAGAATTCCACAGATTCACCGCCCTCTGACAAAAGAACTTCTCCTCATCTCCTTCCTAAAAGAACATCCTTTAATTCTGAGGCTATGACCTCTGGTCATAGACACTCCCACTAGTGGAAACATTCTCTCCACATCCACTCTATCCAAGCCTTTCACTATTCTGTATATTTCAATGAGGTCCCCCTCTGATTCTTCCAAACTCCAGTGAGTACAGGCCCAGTGCCAACATGCGTGCAATCTGTGAACCTCCTCTGGACCCTCTCCGGAGCTAGCACATCCTTCCTCACATATGTTGTCCAAAATTGCTCACAATATTCCAAATGCGACCTCACCAACCCCTCATGGAGCCTCAGCATTACATCCCAGTAAAGGGACATATCAGCCTGAGGGGGGTGCTTTGGTCGGCAAGGGCACACCATACAGAACTTCAAGCAGGAATCACCTTTGCAAACTAAAAAAAAACACTGCTGTAAAGACTAATTGTGTTGTTGATCACTTAGATGGCATTGGATGGATGATTAGAACATCATAGTGTATTGCATATTATCATCTGCAAGCAATTGTAATAGAATATAGAACAGTACAGTACAAGAACAGGCCCTTCAGCCCACAATGTCTGTGCTGAACATGATGCCAGACCAACTCCTATCTTCCTGTGCATAATCCATTCCCTGCAAATCCATTTACCTGTCCAAAAGTCTGTTAAATGCCAATACAGTATCTGGCTCAACCACCACCCCTGGCCGTACGTCCAACACACTCACCTGCCTCTGAGTGTGTGTTCAAAAAAACCCACCTTGCCCCGCACATCTCCTTTAATTTTATTGCGAAAATTAGATTTGATGTAACTATTGTAAAATACAAATTGATTACTGGTTAGCTTTTCACTGTACCTCGGCGCACATGACAATAAACTAAACTCAAACTGATCAAAAATTGGAAAGGTTCATCCTCAGCTCTTTAGGCCAAAACCCATTTAATTCCCAACTGCTGGATCCCAAATTTATAAAATGGCGCGGCCGTCCTCTGGTCAATGGTTGTGAGTGCGCATTGAAAATATTTATCCTGACCGAACTGTGCTGCTGAACCAAAGGAAGATTCTCATGAACGCCAAAAATCTGTTTGAACATGGGTTGAAATTGTAAACCAATCCCTAATTGCCCTCACAAGGGGATACCAAAATGAGTAATACCTTGAAGTTGGACACAAAAAGCTGGAGTAACTTAGCGGGACAGGCAGCATCTCCTTGAATTGCTGCACTCTGTGTGGTGAAGTCGTTCCCAATGTGTTTTGGTTAAAAGAGTTTGGATGCGTTTTGACCCAATGCTAATAGACAATAGTTGCGGGAGTAGGCCATTCGGCCCTTCGAGCCAACACCGCCATTTAATGCGATCATGGCTGATCATCCACATTCATGAATGAATGGAATTTTAATTCCAGGTCAGGATAACAATGAAAGTACTAAGGTACAAATGAGGAGAAAGCAATATTTGAATACTTCATGGGGCAAAAATTAACAAGGGATGTCACATCGTTTTTCAAAATTTACAATGTTTAAAAGTTGAAAGCGTTCTACAATAAAGGGTTTGAACTTGGAAACTGCAGAATAAAGGGGAAATTTTCAAGATATTTTAATTGGTTATTAGTATATGGCATGCTTTTCATTAATTTATGAATTCTAAGAAGCCACAGGAGAAATTGATAAATATTTGAAAAGGCAACATTTTACAAGCAAGTAAATAAAAATAGAATTGACAGTTTAAATTGTAAATGGTTTCCTTATTTGCCGTAGTTTCTATGATTTCCTCCCTTGCCAAAAATTCCTTGCATCTCTAAACAAGAAAAAGTATTGACGATTAATCTAAATAACATTTTTGAAGAGAAAAACTGAAAATGGTGAGAAGGCTCAAAAGAACGTAAAACGAAGCTGTAGCTGAAAAAAATGTGCGATGTAAACCATGACTATTTTGCAGAAATACGGTTGCAGAAATGCCCATGTTTTTAAATTACACTCTTTTCTGTAAATTTATGCAATTCATTAAATTTCTGGTAAAGAAACGCTGCCCTCACTATGACTGGAACTGGAACAGAGTTTTACAGAAACGTTTTAGAGCGTTTGTCAGGAAACTCATGAAAAGCGAAGATAGACAAAATATGCTGGAGTAGCTCAGCGGGTCAGGGAGCATCTCTGGAGAAAATGGAGAGGTGATGTTCTGGGTTGGGTTCCTTCTTCAGAAGGGTCTGAAGAAGTGTCTTGACCCAAGATGTCACCAATCCATTTTCTCCTCCGATGCTGCCTGACCCGCTGAGTTACTCCAGCATTTTGTGTTTTTCTTTGGTATAAACCTACATCTGCAGTTCCTTGTCATTTCGTTAAAAGCAAAGTGGGGCCACATTAATCGAAGCTCCATCCTGTTTTCTTCTGGTAATGACTCTCCCATTGATGAGTCACACTGACCCATGTACACTTTGGGATTTAACCCCTTGGTATCAGCTGCCTTCCGGTACCTCGATCAACGGGCTGTTCCTGTTAGTCCAGGGTGTTTGAATGTAGTCGGTATCCTAGGTGAGCAGTCCTTTACTTTGACTCGGTATCACAGCTTCCAACGAAGGTCACTGGACAGAAATTAGCAACAGAAACCATAGACAAGTTTTCTTTTTGCTGGTGTACGACAAAATACAAACAATTGTAGCATCCCTTTGCGACCATTATAAGCTGAAGTTAGCTGTCTTGCATACATAGCACTTTGATTCAATGAGCATCTGGTTTAGTGCATGCTGACTTTAAAGGATGAATCATTATATCTTGAAAGTCACTTAGTCTTCACAACATAATTCTTATTTGAAAATGGTCTTAATTAGTATAGGTAATGCATATTTTCTGTGTAAGAGAACATTTTGGAGTGTGATAAGCCACATGGTGTTTTCTGCTGATCTCTTTTCCAATTGTTGGGCTATGATTAGTATCTTGGACTTTATATATAAAGAAACAAAAGCAATAATGTGGAGGTATCCTCTATGAAACAAAGGTTCGGCTGTGCTGAATACTGTGCTTAATTCTAGGCACCTATGATTGTGAACAGTTTATAAAGGAATTATTAACATGACCTCATGGAAAGGGACTATCATTGCTTGGACATGCTGGAAAGACTCGGGTTGTTTAAGGGCCTGTCCCACTATGGCGACCTTATTGGCGAGTTTAGGGGAGTCTGCACTCGCCACAAGTTCGCAGCATGGTCGTAGGTGGTCTCTGGTATGTCTCCTTCATGGTCGAGAGGAGGTCCCGCAAAGTGGTTACTCAGTTTGGTCGAGGAAAAATTTTCAACAGCTGAAAAGTTTTCTGTGAGTTAAAAATTGGTCAGCATGTAGAAAAATCGATACTTTTGAACTCGTAGTGCAGTGTTAGTGGGGTCGCCATGTCGATGTAGGTAGTTCTGGTAGCCCTAGGTAATCTCCTTTGGTGACCGGGCATTTTAATTGGCTCATTGGGGGGAAAAAAAACCGTAAGCACGAGCTTTCAGAACCAAGGAAAACCGACCGGTAATGTTAAATGCCTGCTAAACTTCACAGCTGTGTATCTCTGGCTTATTAAAAGTTGTCTGGCTTTTTAAAAGTGTCTCCACTCCTTCTTACCCCTTCTCTCCCTCTTCTTTCCCGCTCGCGGTTTTTCAGGCGAGTGCCCCCGACTTTGAAGGTCACAGACAGTTTGCTGAAAAGTCGCGTAAGTGGGACAGGTCATTTAGTTTAGAGATACAGCGCGGAAACCGGCCCTTCAGCCCACTGAGTCCGCAACGACCAGCGACCCCCGTACATTGACGCTACCGTACACACGCACTAGGGATAATTTACATTTATACCTAGCCAATTTACGTACAAAACTGTATGTCTTTGGAGTGTGGGAGGAAATCGACGATCTCGGAGCAAACCCAGGCAAGTCGCGGGGAGAAGGTACAAGCTCTGTGCAGACAACACCCGTAATCAGGATCGAACCTGGGTCTCTGGCGCTGTAAGGCAGCAACTCTACCACTGCGCCAACGTGCTGCCCTTCGCCAAAGATATTATACGTTGAGGGGTAACTTGACATGCTGAGGTTCATGAAGGGCCTGGATGAAGTATATTTGGATGGCACAGTGGCGCAGCCGTAGAGTTGCGGCGTTACAGCGCCAGAAACACATTTTCGATCCTCGCTATGGGTGCTGTCTGTACGGAGTTTTACATTCTCCCTTTGCATAGTTTTTTTTCCAGGTTTTCTCTGATTTTCCTCCCACATTCCAGTGACATGCAGCTTTGTGGGTTAATTGGCTTCTGTAAATTATCCCTAGTGTATAGGATAGAACTAGCGTAGGGGTGATCGTTGGTGGCCACTGACTCAGTGGGCTAAAGGGCCTGTTTTACACGGCGTATCTCTCAACTAAACTACAACAACGTTATGTCACTGGTGAAAGATTAAGATCACTTGGTCAAAATTAAGGTAATTGGCAAAAGAGGGAAAAGATAACACAGGATAAAACATTTTCACTCACGGTATAGTTATGATGTGAAAATCACTGGCAGAAATGGTGGTGGTAGCAAATTCTTAAAAGTTGTCTCTTTTAAATTTTAAGAAAAGTGTATGTGTGGTGAGGAGAATTTGCATGGCTGTATCTTAGTACCAAGGACTTCAAATTGCTGTTATTGGTTTGATGACATGGATGGGCTCATTCTTGATACAATGATTTTTGGATTTAATTGCTAATGTACTACTGATTTATAGTTGCTGGACTTTCGACAAGGTTTCAACTGTGCAGGATTTTCTAATCACTTTGCCTTTGTGCAATGCTGGCCTCGTAATATTGGGCTGTTTGATCCAAGGAATCATGGATGCTCTGATTGTAGACACGTCATCTGCATTAAACCAGCATCTACAGTTCTTTTCTACACATGGATGCTCTGATGCCAGTTTTAAAGTAAAACTGGTGATTTAACAAAAAACCCAATTGCAATAAATTAAATTGATGCTCCAAGAAAGATAATCCACTTCTGTGCTTCTCCTTGTTTGCAGCTGGCTCTAGGCAGCTTTTTTGAAGAAGGTGGTGATGATGATGTTATAACCCTTCCTCAGCCTGAATCCAGCACCAGTTCCAGAACTGTGCCAAGGTGAGAGTATTATCGTCTTCTCATGTCATTCTTTATTCCATCACTCGCACATTATTCTCTTCTATCTTCTCTTTAACCATTGATGCTTTTTGAGGTATTGATATGCCACTGTATCTGCTTTTTAAATAGGTTTGTGGAATCATGGACGTTGATATAGGAGATCATTTTGTCCAAAGTATCTATGCTGATCAAAATACCCTTTGTCTTCATCCCAATTTCCTGCTCTTCTCCCATAGCTCTGCTGTGTTCACCACATACTTTGTAATGGTGATCGCGTTTTCTGTTTCTGATACCCTTTCTCGTAGCAAAGTCTAGATTCTCATGGCTCATGGAGTGAATTTATGGTTTTCCCAACTCTGCTGCAATCATCCCACTGATATATAAATAAATAAATAAAACAAAAATACATTTATTATTATTATACACAAATCTATGCATTTTAATTATTGACTTCATTGATTAAAAAAACTTTTTTTTTCTATCTTTGCTACTTGTGTATCTCGATCAAATCTTCCCCTCAGTCTTTTTTTTAAATCCTAAAGAAGAGAACCTTGGACTCGAGAATCCTTCCATGTAACTACAATTTTCCAGTCTGGGCACATCTTCAAATCTCTGCAGCCTCTCTTGACTTGAAATATTCTTTGTGAGACGTGCCCAGAATTGTATGTGGTGTTTGAGCTCTAGTCTAATTCATCATGCCCCATTTGCTTTTGTATTCTGTGCCTCAATCAATGAAGGCAATTAGCTGTATACCTTCTTAACAATCTTTTATCTTTTTGTCCTGTGATCTTCAGAGATTTGTGGATGTGCACTTCAGGATCCCTCTGTCCTATATTTCTTATAACTGCCATTATTTCTGGGGGGTTTTGATAATGAGTACTGAAAGATTAAATCCAATATTCTTGTTTCTGTGTGGTGACTGAACATAGGAAACTTGTAGTGGCTACATAACATGTTTAATCCTTTTGCTCGCTGGTATTAAAAATGATGCCTATCTATAATGAAAATGGCTATGATTTGAAAATGTTTATTTCTATATCTTATGAACCTTGCTTCCACTGGAATATCAAATATTTAAAACTATTCTCTTCCCACACCCCATGCATTTGCTATTAGCAAAGTTAAAATCAACATGAAACATTAATCAGTTGCTTTTTTGCCATCTGAACATGTAATCTACAGCAATAAATTAACAGGTAAATGTTTAAAACTGTCTCAATTCGTTATTGCCTACAAACCATGTTATGGGCAGCTTTGTGATTTTAATTGTATTATTGAGGCTGAACAACACAATCTGACACCAGAATTTACATCAACACGTGCAGTATCAAATCTATGTGTTGGTTCTCCCATCATTAGGAATACGAAAGCTAATCGTAATTTAGTTGGTTATCTGCCTTAAAACAGTTCTCCGTGACTCCATGGATAAAGTACACAGGATGTGAAGAATTCTCTGATTTAGCCATTGTAGCAGAGTGGGAGTGCAGGGGAATAATGAGGACAATAATTATAGTCATAGGGCTCTTCCATTGCAGCAAGTTGCCTTACTGAGCTGGCCCCACTTGCCTGCTCCTGCTCTATATCTCACAAACTGTTCCCATCGATGTACCTGTACAAGTGTCTTTTAAATGTCATAATTTTACTTGCCTCTACTGCTTCCTCTGGCAGCTAGTTCCACACACGCATCACTCTCTGTGAAAAACTTTCCCCTCGGGTCCCTTTTCAAATCTTTCCCCTCTCACCTTAACCCTATGCCCTCTAGATTTGGACTCCTCTAAACTGGGGAAAAGGCTGGGTCTATTTGTTTTATCTATGCCCCTCATGATTTTATAAACCCCTCCAAGGCCACCTCAGCCTCTTATGCTCCAGGGAAAAAAGTTCCCAGCCTATCGTTCCTCGTGACTCAAACCTTCCAGACTCGTTAACATCCTAGTAAATTGTTTTTATTACCTTTTTGTAGTTTAATAACATCCTTCTTATAGCAGGGCAATCAGAACTGTACACAGTGCTCCAAATGTGGCGATACTAGTATCTTGTACATTAGTAACACAATGCCCCAATTCCTTTTCTCGGTTCCCTGACCGATGGAGACGAGCATGCCAAAAACCTTCCTTACCCTTTCTAGCTGTGTCCTCATTTTCATGCAACAATGTACCTGCACCCTCCAGGTCTTCCTGTTCTACAATACTGCCCAGGGTCCTACCATTACTGTGTAAATCTTGGCCTGATTTGTGTTATCAAAATGCAACACCTCATATTTGTCCAAATTAAACTCTTATCTGTTATTCTTAGCTCCTGCTGTAATCTTGGATAACCTTTGTCACTGTCCATTATACCTTTTGAAAGGAGATGAGGAATTTATTTAGCCAGAGGATGGCAAATCTGTGGAATTAATGACAACAGATGGCAGTAGCGACCAAGTTATTGGGTATTTTTAAAGCGGAGATTGTCAGGTTCTTCATTAGTAAGGTGTTGGAGGTTACTTGGACAAGGCAGTAGAACAGGATTGAGAGAGTGGTGCAGTGGTAGAGATGCTGCCTTATAGCGCCAGAGACCCAGTTTCGATCCTGACCACGGTGCTGTTTGTACGAAGTTTGCACGTTCTCCCTGTTATTGTGTGGTTTTTCTCTGGATGCTCTGGTTTCTTCCCACATTCCAAATATGTGCAGGTTTGGAGATCAATTGGCATCTATAAATTGTCCCTAGAAGGTAGGATAGAACTCGTGTACGGGCGATTATTGGTCAGCTTGGGCATTGTGGGTCGAAGGGCCTGTTACCATGCTGTATCTCTAAACTAAACTCAAGAGAAAGATAGATCAGCCAAGATTGAATGGCGGGTAGATTCGATGGGCCGAATGGCCTAATTCTGCTCCGATGACTTATGAACTTAACCATCAATTATAGTGCCATTTCCAAACTTGCTAACTATGCCACCTGCATTCACAGTAAACATTGTTCATATAAATGCCAAACAACAGTGGTCCCAGCATTAATCCTTGTTATTCGATTGCTTTTATATTTCCTTTTATAATGATATCTAGTTTGGTTTTGACTTTCATTTTACCTTAACTTTACTTTCTGCTGCGGTCGTCACCTTTACACCTTCCAGATTAGTTTGCTGTTCCATCCAGAAAGAACTTTGATGTGTCTCGTTTCAAATGTCCTCTTTAAATCAAAGTACATCGCGCTATAACCCACGAAGCTTCGTGGGCTATGGTATGATGTACTTTGATTTGTTTAAAAAAAACATTTTAATCACTAGAGAATTGTCAGCTACTAGGCTGACTGAAAGCTTGTGGGAATATGGAACAAATTTTCAGCCACTTCAAAAATAAACCCCATTTAATCCAGCCAGATGTGATTTAAGCCCATTGATTTAATAGTCCAGCTGCAAAAGAGCTACAAGGAAGAGAAATGTGTGTTGATCTGCGGTAGATTATATTTATACTGGATTGAACTCATTTAAGAGCAGTAAGCAGTTTACAATATATATGCGCCCATTGTGAATCGGGTCAGAGTAGTACTAGCAGCATTTTTATATTCACCTCTAATATTTCATTACAGCTTTATAAGAGCCTACTTATTTTGCTACTGAATAAAATAAATAAAATCTGATTTTAATATATATTTTTCTGTGTGTCGCTGTTATAAGTGATCATCACATCATTCACTGGTATATTATATGGTTGCCATCCGTGCATTAGTTAACTTCATATCCTCAGAGGATTAATTTATTGTTGCATACACCAGGGAGTAATGAAATTACTTGCTCGCATGATGCTCATCGAGTAAACAATATAAATGCGGTAATGATTAATACAACAATGAGTTCAAGATCATAGAATGGTGCAAAATGGAATTATACAACATGGAAACAGGCCGTTCGGCCCATCTCATTCATGCTGATCAAGATGCTCCATCTAAGCTTGTCTCATTTGCCCGCATTTAAGTGTCTTCTAAATGTTGTTATTGAGTGCAAAATCCAAGGGTTTTGAGGGTCAGAGTGGAGGAAATGTTATGACCAATTCTAACTGACCAATTCTAACTAACTTATAATTGCAGTGAAGTCCAGAAGCTAGTTGCAGATGGAGGCCTCAAGGTCGAGGTCCAGAGCTTGTTTACAATTATGGTTGAAGGTTGAGCTGCAGTTAGTTAATAGCACCTTGACATGGCTGTTCTTATTGCAAATGTTATCCAGGACAGAATGTGCATGAGGGAAGGCGTTCTCCGTAGACCTATTTTTTTCCTGTATATGAATTGTTGGGGATCTAGATAGTTTAGATTAGTTTGGAAATACAGCAAGAAAACAGACCAAATCCATGCTGCATCACCTTGCAGAGTTGAACTAGTTCTGTGTTGTCCCACTTTCCCATCCACTTCCTGCACACTAGGCCAATTTTACAGAGGCCAATTTACCTACAAACCCGCATGTCTTTGGGTTGCAGGAGGACACTGGAGGAACCCAAAGTATTCACAGGGAGAACATGCAAACTCCACGCTGACAGTACGTGAGGTCAGGATCGGAACCCATTGTGTGTGTGGAAGATTGGTCCATTACCATTCTTTCAATGCACTTCATTGACGTTGCAGATTCTGGGTGGTTGTCATTGGGGCTGTAGTTGTTGAGACAGGTCACTCTATTTTTCTTGGGGACTGAAATGATGGAGGTCAGGAGTGCTGGATATTGCTCAATGAAAGGCGGGTGTGTACGTGATTTAAGCCATTTATTTGATAAAATTAAATGCAGATAATCAGAAGTCATTTAATTTATGTAACTGATGCAAAGGGTCTCTTATAATTGCAGTGACGTTCGAGTAACCTCGTTCAGAGATTTGTGGAATGAAGAGAAAGATGATGATGAAGAAGAAGGCCAAAGGTCTGTAAAACTTTATTTCGCAACATATTCTGACGTTCTCTGATGCACATGAAAATCCTGCTTTTGAAACCGATGTTGTCATCTATCTATCTATCTATATATATATATATAAAACTCAAATCAGTCCGCCTGCCGTACGGATCCCTTCCTGCCTTTCGATTCGTTGACGGCTGCTCCTTCCTCAGCTTCCAACACACTTCGAAACAATGTTGCAAGACAGGAACACTGAACTTTTCACTGCTGCAGCAGGCAGGGATTTTTTTTAAAGAGGCAGGGCAGTGCTGGAATCTTACTTTTGAGAACGGCTTCAGTTCCATTGGAGGAGACGGGTGCATGGTGGAATATTGGGTTGGGGGATCACACCATAGGGGGAGCAGACCCAACGGGTCTGCACTTGGTCTAGTATATATATAAAACTCAAATCCGTCCGCCTGCAGTACGGATCCCTTCCTGCCTTTTGATTCGTTGACGGCTGCTCCTTCCTCAGCTTCCAACACACTTCGAAACAATGTTGCAAGACAGGAACACTGAACTTTTCACTGCTGCAGCAGGCAGGGATTTTTTTTTAAAGAGGCAGGGCAGTGCTGGAATCTTACTTTTGAGAACGGCTTCAGTTCCATTGGAGGAGACGGGTGCATGGTGGAATATTGGGTTGGGGGATCACACATTGGGGGAGCAGACCCAACGGGTCTGCACTTGGTCTAGTATCTAATAAAAGGAAGTGTTGGATATACTCGCTAATCATATAGGATGCTGTGGAAAGTGATGCTGTTTGGTCTGCTGAATACCACCAGGTTGTTCTGATTTTCCTTTCCAATTTTCTCTGGAATATATGTTTTCATGTTATGTCTTGTATACAGACAGCGTAATTGAACAGATACCTGAGATGAAAATATTATCGGGCCTGGGACTAATTAGAAAGCGCTACTGAAGTGTCAACATGGATTTGTGCCTCTATTATTTTATGATTTCTGCAGTGAGTCCAAAGGTAGTCAACACATTCTCTGACAAGTGTCTGATTATGTTTTAACTACATATTAGACCGTTGCTGGCTTTGATTTGTCTTTTTGCATACCTTTCATTCATTTGTTTCTTTGTACCTTTTCATATCTCTCGTTTCCCTCTCTCCCCTGACTCTCAGCCTGAAGAAGGGTCTTGACCCAAAACATCACCTATTCCTTTTCTCTGGAGATGCTGCCTGATCCACTGAGTTACCCCAGCATTTTTTATCTATCTTTGGTGTAAACCGGCATCTACAGTTCCTTCGTACACGTGCGGTCTGGTAGTCTCCTGTTGGATTCCCTTCGTATTTTGCGAGATAGTCACAATTAATTTTCACCACTCATAGTGTGCTCAACCTGATTAGCAAATATGAATGGAATAATGCATCTTTAAAAGTTTAACCTGAAGGGGTTTTTAACTTAAAATTCAGCGAGGTTGGGAGCTGTGCTCTTCTGAAATGCGAGAAGATGCTAGATTAAAATCGATGTTAGCTTGCGTCTGCAAACATAATGAATCGGCAATTGAGGTGGCAGCAGGGGAGCAGTGACTGCTGCATTGGTACTGAGTGCATGCCCTCTAATGCAATCCAAGGCTGACATGGAGGAGAACTGAAAATGACTCCTGCTTAATTTGATTGTATGCACGTCAATAATTTCATTTGCAAGCAACATAGAGGAGAAAAACACTTGTTAAAAACAAATACTTTTGTGGGCCTTAACCGAACACATATTAAAAGACACAGATGAATATATTTTGAGCCAAACCCCAACCCTTTTATAAATAAACAGTATTATGACAAGGTGTATATTGTCTTAAATTTAACCCATGTTTCTTCTTGATGGTGCCAAAACTGTAATGGAAGCATGGTTAATTCATTATTTTTCGGCCTAACATTTTTTTGGTATAGGCTATGCAGTAACAATAAAGTGCATGGAGAAATTGGAAACCTATGATTTGTATTTTCTAACCTTCGTCTACTTGTGAATCATAAATTCACTTTGCAACCTTAGGATATACTGAAAGTAGACAGAAATGCTGGAGAAACTCAGCGGGTGAGACAGCATCCATGGAGCGAAGGAATGGGTGACGTTTCGGATCGAGACCCTCCTTCAGACTTCTTCATAGATGCTGCCTCATCCGCTGATTTTCTCCAGTATTTTTGTCTACCTTTGATTTTTCCAGCATCTGCAGTTCTTTCTTAAACATAGGATAAACTGCAAAGTGTCTTCCCTAATGTCCTAATAAAATATTGATTTTTACAGTGCAATGGTATACATTTCAATGACAATAGATAACCCTGAACAGATTTCCAGACTGCTTTAGTTCACTCGGCTTCAGAATCAGCAGGTATTTTCATATACTCTGAGGGTGTGTGGGAGGTATGGAGCGAGAGAGACACTGGATTTGTTATCCCCTCCTATTCACCTAAAGCAATTTCTAGTGAACAATAAACAATCCTTTGATGAAGATAGCAAGTAATATATAATTTGCTTTTCTGGAATTTTCCTTTGCAGTCGCTAAAATTATTATTTTCTCGAATGCATTTTGTATTGTATGGGCTGCATGTTTTTAGCTCACTGTGTGGAGGTCAGGTTGGGTTTTTTAAATGTTATAACACGCATGCATTGGAATGTTAGGAATTGGAAACAAACACTCTTTTGCAACAGCATTATACATGTCCTCGTTTTAAGTGTGCTGTTATGAGACTATTTATTTATTTTTTCATGAATTAATGGTGCTTAATGAAGGATCATAAGAATGTTGGCATTTAGCTGCACTGGGAAATATTAATTATCGAATCCTGCACATTCTTTAATGCCGATAGAGGTGGTGCAGCGGCAGCGTTGCTGACTTACGGCACCAGAGACCTGGGTTCAATCCTGACTAAGGGTGCTGTCTGTACGGTGTTTGCACGTTCTCCCTGTGACTGCGTGGGTTTTGTTTGGCTGCTCCGGTTTCCTCCCACATTCCAAAGATGCGCAGGTTTGCAGATTAATTGGCTTCTGTAAGCCTGTAGGATCGAACCAGTGTACGAGGATCACTGGTCGGCATGGACTCGGTGGACTGAAGGGCCTGTTTCCACGTCGTTTATCTAAAACTAAAACAGCAACTAAATATTTGGCACCCGCTGAATATTTGTGGCTGTTAAGGCATAGACGAATCCTATGAAGGAAATCATTATTGAGTAGCAATTATATCGTTAGAACACACAACAATTTGATTTTCTATGTTATCAGTATGCAATGAATGATTATATTTCTAAGGTTTTATGCCGGTGGCTCTGAAAGAAGTGGGCAACAAATTGTCGGTCCTCCAAAAAAGAAAAATTCTAATGAAGTTGTAGAAGACCTTTTCAAAGGAGCAAAGGAACATGGTGCAGTTGCTGTTGAACGAGCTGGCAGAAGTCCTGGAGAATCCAGTAAATCTAAGGTGTGCTTGATATCATTTACAGGCTTGTGATTAGTAAGGCACTTAATGTAGTAAGTGCACCAATCTCATATCAAATGCTAATTTTTATAGCTATGATCAATTACATTCCTGAACTGGACTGATACCTTCCAATAGTGAAGTCTTAGAAACATAGAAACTATGTGCAGGAGTAGGCCATTGGGCCCTTCGAGCCAGCACCGCCATTCAATATGATCATGGCTGATCATCCACAAACAGTATCCCGTTCCTTGGTATTGGGGTTCTTAACTTTAGCAGTTTTTCTTCCAGTTATAATTGTAGAGGTAAAAGTGCTTTATTATTTTGCAGTTACATTTTTTTTTAAAAATTCAGGAATTATGTTTTAAAAATGTTCATAATATCTCTGAAGTTTAGTGCAGAACAGGATCCATACAAGAAAAACAAATTGGACTCTGAATGCTGCAGAGGTTGGGAAAAGCCCAACAAATGAATGCCCACTGTTTATGGTGGCACAGGGGTGCAGCTGGTAGAGCTGCTGCATCACAGCACCAGGAACCTGAACTTGACCTTGGGTGGTGTCTGTGTGGGTCCATGTTGATGTTTGTGCTACATACAAAACTCAACCCTTTGTTTTCCATTCAACACTAATGTATCCCATCGCTGCTTGTAAATTCCCCTAAAGACAGTGATTTTTCACCACTCAGAATAAAAGATTTTCTCTAAAACATCCCCAATCGATTCATTAATGACTGACTTGTATTTGTCCTGATTTTATTGACATGGAAATGCCCCAAATTTACCCTTTCAAACCCCTTCATAATTTTGGTAAAAATCTATCTAGCAAATCTCTGCTCCGCCTTTGCCGTTCTGGAAAAAAAAATATTGATATCTGGATTGGTATCATTCTATTGAATCTTTTTTTGTTGTCATTTCTCCAATATGGAGATTCAAACTGTTCACAAGTGTATCTATTTTTATCTTTTATTTTCAGGCAAGGGTTGCCTTTGCACCAAAATTCTTGCTGGATATTGCAATCAGACTTTATCCTTAAGCACTCACTCCATGGGCGGTTCATTCTGTTCTGGAACCCGTAACCTGTAACGCCGCTGAGACCAGATGTAGAACCTCACTTCATAATGTTAACAGAGAGTGATCAGTGCCACACTACATGTTTTTTCTTTCACTGTTGGCTCACTGGATTTCCTGCAGCTGCACCCTGGTATCAATGCGTTTGCTTTCAGTTTCAGCTTTGTTGCTCCTGATGTTATCTCCGTAATTTAGAAAGTTAACGAGCAGGATTTGCCTTGAATAAAAAAAACTCATTTTTTTAAATTACCAAGCTGTGCAACTTAACTTCTGTGTTTTCAAAAGCCGTTCGGTGGTGGTGGTTACCGTTTGGGAGCGACCGAGGCGGAGCAGTCTGCATATGTAACGGGGGAGCGGAGACCAGATGCGGCACAAGATGTAAGTCTTAAGAGAAGATGTATAATGTCTTCAGTATAACCCAAGTTTCTGTTTGATAGTGACAAAAGTGCAATGGAAGTATGGTTCATTAGTTTGGTATAAAATGTCAGGAATAAGCTACATAGTAACAATGGAGAAATTGAAACCTATCATTTGTATTTAGTTACACAAAAAAGCTGGAGAAACTCAGCGGGTGCAGCAGCATCTATGGAGCGAAGGAAATAGGCAACGTTTCGGGCCAAAACCCTTCTTAAGACATTTGTATTTAGACATCAGTTCATTTGTATTTAGTTGTTTGAGAAGGAACTGCAGATGCTGGTTTAATCCGAAGATAGACACAAAAAGCTGGAGTAATTCAGCAGGACAGGCAGCATCTCTGGAGAGAAGGAATGGGTGAAGTTTCAGTTCGAGACCCTTCAGACTGGTTAGGAATAAGGGAAACGAGATATAGACGGTGATGTGGAGAGATAAAGAACAATGCATCTTTGTTCACTTGTTAAAATTCCCTTTGCAACTTGAGGAGAAACTGAAAAGTTCCTTTAGTTTAGTTTAGTTTATTGTCACGTGTACCAAAGTACAGTGAAAAGCTTTTGTTGCGTGCTATCCAGTCAGCTGTAAGACAATACATGATTACAATCGAACCATCTGCAGTGTACAGATGCATGATAAAGGGAATGTGGTGAATAACGTTTAGTGCAATATAAAGCCAGTAAAGTCCAATCAAAGATAGTCTGAGGGTCTCCCAACGAGGTAGATAGTAGTTCAAGATGGCTCTCTAGTTGTTGCCAGTCTTGCTAACAATTTTCCTAATGTCTTCCCTAATGTCCTAATAAAAAAAGTCTTTTTTTTTTAGTGCAATTGTATATATTTTAATCTATTGTAATTTTAATGACATAACATGACCCTGATCAACTCCCAGCCTGCTTTAATTAGAACTTGCCTCAACCACCTCCTCTGGGATTAAAACAAACAAAAAAAAACAGATACTATCGCAATGTTTAAGAAACATTTAAACAGTTACATGGATAGGATAGGTTTAGGGAGATATGCACCAAGCGCAGACAGGTGGGGCTTGTGTAGATGGGACATGTTGGTCGATGTGGGCAAGTTGGGCTGGTGAACAGTATTCATGCTGTATGTGTCTGTGATTCTATATTTCAGGCTTGAGAATCAGCATGTTTTTTCCACCTATTTTTGTATTAGGGAGGTGGGGAGGAGAGACTCAAGATTTATTCCCCACCCCTTTTCACCTGAAGCCATTTCTAGTGAAGTACATTGTTTGCCTTTGAGTCACGTGGACACCTAACCAGTTATCAGTAGCAGGCCTTCCCTGGAGGAATAAACCACTTGGTTTAATCATGGGCTTAACTTTGATCCCATGAACTCTGGGTTGCTATAACCACAAGGCTAATGTGTGCTTGTAAACAGGAGGAGAGAAATTAGTTGATTCTGATCAATAAGTAACTTAAAATAACTACTAAAACACTCTGAAGCAAGTTCAAATATTAAGAACCTGGAGATAGTTATATTTCATTCGTTTAGTGAAAATGTTATTCCTCAAAGTAGAAGATTAAGTGGTATGTTTCCAAATACTTGTACTTTCTGAGCATTATATTAAACATTCTTGCGTTCTTAAATTGCCAACATTATTGCTGATCAGTTTTGAGGTAGATCAGCTATAGTTAGACAGTTTACCTGGTACAAATTTCCAGTGTTTACAGAAGGGATTGGGTTTTTTCCCCATAGAGACCATCAACGATTTAGATTGTACATTATCTAAAAATATATATTTTGTCAA
This sequence comes from Leucoraja erinaceus, assembly GCF_028641065.1. NCBI lineage: Eukaryota > Metazoa > Chordata > Chondrichthyes > Rajiformes > Rajidae > Leucoraja > Leucoraja erinaceus. The sequence continues at coordinate 32,049,587 of NC_073397.1, forward strand.
ATTCTGTATATTTTTGCATTTTATTTAACAGGTTCATGTTGTACTGAAGCTTTGGAAAAGTGGTTTCAGTGTTGATAATGGTGAGCTGAGAAATTATACTGACCCGACAAATGCTCAGTTTTTAGAAGCTATTAGGCGAGGGTAAGTGGCTTTTTGCTTGCGTTTGGTTACGTATGTGTATGTTAGGATTTTAATTTCTGCCTTAATGTTTGTCCTTGTGCAAAGTAACTTCTCTGAGATAAAAGCACAAAGTGCTGGAAAAATACTCGGCAGGTCAGTTAGCATATGGCAGGTAGGGTATGGACATTGAAATATGTGATGTTTGACAGCATCCTGACCTGAAATATCATCTGTCTATTCCCTCCACAGATGCTGCCTGACTTGCTGAGTTCCTCCAGCACTTTCTTTTGCTCAAGATTCCAGCATCTTCACTTTCTTGTGTATCCAACTCGTCTGAGATAATTGGTTGTAGATAAATTATGAATGCAGCAGCTAATTTCTTTTAAAGTTGACTAACGGTTAAAACATGGAAATATTTAACTTGCTTTTGGTTTGCTAGTTGGATGCAACGTGCTAAAATGTGACACCTGGTGGACATCCTTGAGACTGAACTAATTGTTTGTAGTTCATCATGTTGCCACTGGAGGCATGAATTAATGCACAGCAGAGTTGTCTCATAATCTGATTCTTTGAATTGGCCATTGGAAGTGGAAGTAACTATTAACTAAAAATAGGCTGCAAGCAGTGGATGCATTAAATTACTGTGAACAATTTTAGGATTTTGGTATAAACTATGAAGTAGCTGACAGCGGCTCTCGGATTTTGATGTAATCTAAGTTTAGAGGTACAGTGTTGAAGCAGGCCCTGAGTCCACGCCGACCAGCATTCACCCATGCACTGGTTCTATCCTACACATTAGGAGCAATTTACGGAAGCCAATTAACCTACAAACCTGCACATCTTTGGAGTGTGGGAGGAAACCGGAGCAGCCGGAGAAATCCCATGCAGTTACTGGGAGAACGTACAAATTCCATTGAAATAAACAGCATCTTTGGTCAGGATTGAACCTGGGTCTCTGGCGCTGTACGACAGCAACCCTACCGCTGCGCCACCGTGCCACCCTAAGTTTGCGCAAAGAAGTTCAAAGTCGCTGTAAATAACAGAAACAACAATAAATGGTGTTTCATTTGTTTTATTACCACTGCAAGTAACCGTGCTATTATTTATTATTACTTTGCATGGAACATCGGGTAAAATGAAAGGTAAAATGTTTAGGTAGGTCCACATTTAAATCTATTGGAGTGAGTATCTCTTTCTTTTGCCTCTGGCAGTGAGATTCCGCTGGAGCTGCGGAGATTGGCTCGAGGTGGGCAGGTGAACTTGGACATGGAGGACCATCGCGACCAAGACTTTGTGAAGTCAAAGGCAACATTTAAGGCATTTGGAGGCGAAGGACAAAAGTTGGGGAGGTAATGGTGATAATTTGCTCAAGTTTCTTACAAAGTCAATAATTTAAACGCTTTTAGGGAGATTAAATTTAAAAGACAGCATAAATTGCCACAGCATGTCTCTGCAGAAGGTCTACTGCAGAATAATGTTGTATTTTAGTGTAACTTTCTCCTTACTTCGAGAAATGGTGCAAGTTGATGCTGTAGCTGTCTCCTGGTTGATAAATCGGCAGCAAGTTATAGAGAATTACATGGAACTAAAGTGCTTGAACAACACTGGTCAGCTTTACAAATTGCACCAATGTATTTGGGGTAAATCTCAAATATGACAAAAGAAATTCTTTCTCCTCCCAAGTTCTGATTAAATCTTTCCCCTCGCCTTGAATCAATGTCCTCGAGTTCTTTATTTCCCCACCCTATGATTAATCTTTTCTCATCTAAAATTTCACTATCCCATAGAAATGTATCCAATAATTCCCCCCCCCCCCCCCCCCCCCCCAATAGTCAAACTAGTTGGCCTATAATTAATCTATCCACTTCGACTTTTTTAAAGCAGTACTCAATTCCACTCCTGTAGTCAGGTATACTATTTCCATCTTCCCAAATCTTCCTGTTTTCTTCTGTTTAGGAATTGTCAAGTTGTAGGCCCTGCTTATCTGATCTCTAGCCAATTGCAGTTCCCATATAGCCTCTGAAGAAAGACACAAGATACTGGAGTAGCTCAGCGGGCCAGCAGGCATCTCTGGAGAAAAAGGATGAGTGGCATTTTGGGACAGAACCTTTCTTCAGACTGAAGAGAGGTTCCGACCCGAAATGTTACCCATTATTTTTCTCCAGAGAAGTTGCCTGACCCACTGGGTTATAGAGAATAGACAATAGGTGCAGGAGTAGGCCATTCGGCCCTTTGAGTCAGCACCGCCATTCAATGTGATCACGGCTGATCATCCACAATCAGTTCCCCGTTCCTGCCTTCTCTCCATATCCCCTGACTGCTATCTTTAAGAGCCCTATCTAGCTCTCTCTTGAAAGTACCCAGAGAACCGGCCTCCACCACCCTCTGAGGCAGAGAATTCCACAGACTCACAACTCTCTGTGTGAAAAAGTGTTTCCTTGTCTCCATTCTAAATGGCTTAACCCTTATTCTTAAACTGTGGCCCCTGGTTCTGGACTCCCCCAACATCAGGAGCATGTTTCTTGTCTCTAGTGTGTCCAAACCCATAATAATCATATATGTTTCAATAAGATTCCTTCTCACCCTTCTAAACTCCAGAGTTTCCAAGCCCAGCCGCTCCAATCTCTCAGCATATGACAGTCCCGCCATCCCGGGAATTAACCTTGTCAACCTAGGCTGCACTCCCTCAATAGCAAGAATCTCCTTCCTCAAATTAGGGGACCAAAACTGCACACAATACTCCAGGTGTGGTCTCACTAGGGCTCTGTACAACTGCAGAAGGACCTCTTTGTTCCAATACTCAACTCCTCTTGTTATGAAGGCCAACATGCCATTCGCCCTCTTCACTGCCTGCTGTACCTGCATGCTTACTTTCTGTGACCGATGAACAAGGACCCCCAGATCCCCATTGTATTTCCCCTTCAATATGATCATGGCTGATCATCCAACTCAGTATCCCTGTACCTGCCTTCTCTCCATACCCCCTGATCCCTTTAGCCACAAGGGGCCACATCTAACTCCCTCTTAAATATAGCCAACGAACTGGCCTCAACTACCTTCTGCGGCAGAGAGTTCCAGAGATTCACCACTCTCTGTGTGAAAAATGTTTTATAATAAAAATATAGTATTTCTTTTCATTAAGCTCAGTACATGTGCCCTATTCCATCTCATCTGATGCCTGTTTTCGGAAAGTTGCATTTGCGCTCAGTTTAAGTCCAAGGAATGATCTGTTTTTATCAATTTAACTATTGCGCTCTGCCCCTTTCCTGACACCTTTTAAAGCTGTGTAGGAAGGAACTGCAAATGCTAGTTTAAACTGCAGCCGTTTAAAGCTGTGCTGGTTACCAAGGAAGATTGAATGTGAGATAATGGCGTAATGTGCTCTTGTGGCCATGAGATGACCCCCTGGGTCCAGGTCGCTGGTTAATGGAGAGATAGATAGCAGCAGGAAATTGTTATTTTTTAAAAAATCTTGTCAATGACTGCATGCATAGAACTTCTAATGAAGCTGCTCAAAATGTATGTGATAGGGCATCTGAGTTATTTCCATATAAACTAGTTAGATCAACGCCACCCTTTCCCCAAACAATTAAACATGCAGCAACTTGTTATGACTATGACATGCTTTCCTACACCGCTAAGATAGGATGATATTCCAGCTATTAATTACAGTGTAAGTGGAGAAGTTCCCTTGTGTTAGTGGTTGCTTGTGCTCTATGATCTATGCTTCCTAGTCTGGCAGAAGTAGTCTAACTTGAAGTACAGGTTTTGATTTAACCTTTTCTAATCTATTTTGTAATCAATAGGTTGCCGTGTGTCTGCGTTTTTTAAGATTAAATAATTCTTAGTAATTCCGTTTTTGGTATTTGCCTCTTGGCTGTTCTCTAGATGTGGATGTTATATTAATTGTTTCCATGTGCTTTTACACTGCAAAACATGAAAGTTGTTGAGTTCCCATGACTTGTCAGTTTGGTTGAAGGTCCAGCTAATACTATGATTAACCATGGCTATGACTACAATTACGCTACTTAGCCGCAAGTATGAAAATACCATAAGGTCATAACTGGCAGGAGCAGAATTAGGCCATTCGGCCCATCAAGTCTACTCCGCCATTCAATCATGGCTGATCTATCTCTACTTCCTAACCCCATTCTCCTGCCTTCTCCCCATAACCCCTGATATCCGTACTAATCAAGAATCTATCTATCTCTGCCGTAAAAAATATCCATTGACTTGGCCACCACAGCCTTCTGTGGCAAAGAATCCCACAGATTCACCACCCTCCGACTAAAGAAATTCCTCCTCATCTCCTTCCTAAAGGAACTTCCTTTAATTCTGAGATTATGACCTCTGGTCCTAGACTAGTGGAAACATCCTCTCCCCATCCAGTCCATCCAAGCCTTTCACTATTCGGTAAGTTTCAATGAGGTATATCTTGCCCTGGATCATTGTAACCAGGTGACTATCACATTTCCTTATCATACGGTGTTTCTACATTCAGGCATTTATTTATATGTATAATGGTAAATTCTTGAAGTTAATTGTTTAATCTGGTTTTAATCACTATTTCCCTGAAGTTAACCCTTTGAAACATTGATCTGAAAATTATTTTATTCCCATTATTTTACACTTGATGATGTCATGGTTTCAGGGGATACCACTAGATAAAGATACTATCCACTAGATATCGATGTCTCCCCTGGAACCCCTCACACGGGCATGGGGAGCAGTACTGTCTGAGATTCAGGCCACTGTATAGTAGGTCGATTACAATCCGTTACTATGATCTGTTTGTTTGAACATGTGTATCTCTTTTTCCTCACAATAATGTCCACCTTTTGACTCGATGGTCAGCAGCAAATCCATATTATTGTTCGTCTTGCACAATGTATCTCCAGTCAGTTTGGAAACATTCCCTGCCAGTGCTTCCCAAAGATTCAAGTTACTTTCCCTTATTATCCACATATTGTTCCGTTTCTGTACTCTCTTGATCTTTATATGTTGTGCCAATTAGTGTTGCCAAGTGTCTCTGATTAGTGTTTCTGTTTGTGTTTCTGGTTTTCAGTGCCACTCCTCAGCTGGTCACCACAACTACTCCAGCCCAGCAAGCGGAAAATGAAGCCAAGGCTAGTTCTTCTGTAAATCTAAGTGAATCGGAACAAACTACCAGTATCCAGATACGACTTGCAGATGGGGGGCGTCTTGTTCAGAAGTTTAACCTCACACACAGGTAGGATGATGGGAACCAATGTGATTTTGAAGATAAACAGTCACAAAATGCTGGAGTAACTCAGCGGGTCAGGCAGCATCTCTGGAGGTCATGGATGGGCAATGTTTCGGGTCAGGACCCTTCTTTGGCATAATTATTTTCTTCAGCGGATGTTGCCTAACTCCAGCACTTTGCGTAAACCAGCATCTGCAGTTCTTTGTTTCTACATTCTACATTCCTTATTTTGAAGACCATTTCCTGATGTCTTAATTAATTTTGGATGATCAGCCGTGATCATATTGAATGGCCGTGCTGGCTCGAAGATAAATTCTTCCTGTAGTGTGAATAAGATTATAGAAATAATGTATGTATAACTTATTGTGCCAAGCTGTGGGAGTGAACATGCAGAGAAGCCTCCTCGCCTTTACCCTTTTTATTTATCGTCATTTCAGAATTGGGCCTGTAATGACCAAAGATAATTCACCAAATTCTAAGCAGAGTTTTTATTTCTGTGTTTGAATCCCAAAGTGGAAAAATAAGATATGGGCCAAACGCAGGCAGGTGGAACTAGTGCAGATGGGACATGTTGGTCAGTGAGGGCAAGTTGGGCCGAGGAGCCTGTTTCCATGCTGTATATACTCTATAGCATAGCTCCCTTTCTAAAAATGGCAGCTGAAATTGGTAGGAAGGAACTGCAGATGCTGGTTTAAACTGAAGATAGACACATATGGCTGGAGTAACTCAGTGGGCCAGGCAGCATCTCTGGAGAGAAGGAATGGGTGACGTTTCGGGTCGAGACCCTTGGATATCTTCAGTCTGAAAAAGGGTCTCGACTCGAAACGTCACCTATTCCTTTTCTCCAGAGATGCTGCCTGACCCTCTATGTTACTCCCGTGTTTTGTGTCTACATCTACATCTGAAATTAGAATTTGATGATTTTGTTGTATTGGCTCTTTGTTAAAGTTTTGTTTATGAAATAAATGCAGTGATGCTTTCATGAAAGACATTTTGGGCCAGCAACCACAATCCGCCCATGATGTAAATAATGAATCATCTTGGATCGCGTAATGCCATCAGAGTTAGTGGCGTTGGCCAGGACACTGTGACCAGAGTCTGCTTGTTGTCTTTTAAGTATCGCAAAAGTCTCCTCTTCATTTTTTTGCATAACCCCCTCGAGTTGACATCTAATCTGAAGGAGTTTTCGCTCACTAACAAAAAAGAACTTGGATGTTTGCAGGCAGTTCAATCAATGAAGTTAGAACTCTGGCTGAGTATGTTCAATGGTACTTTATTGTCACGGGTACTGAGGTCATAAGTGATAGTAGAATTGGGCCATTCGACTCCACCATTCAATCATGGCTGATCTATCCCTCCTAGGCGTGGAGGAGTGTGGAGTTGCGCGCAGTATCGCACAGCGCTCCAGGATTTTGTGCTGCACGGAATCCTCGCGCGCCATCTTCGTGACGTATTGCGTACGCTCGCTGACGCATTGGCTTCGCACGCTGCGTCCCGACGTCTCACGTGTATCGCTTGGTGACGCATGGTTACGTCACCTTGCGTAACCATGCGTCGCCGCGCTCCGCAGGGTATTCTAATGACGTCACGCGCACCAGACGGCACGAAGACGCATCGACTTAATTTACATATGACGCGTAAATGAGGCGCAAATGACGGTCAAGTGGGACAGGCCCTTAACAGTCTGGAAATCTTAAAGAATTCAATCTGTACAGAGCCTCAAATTTATTGTAAACGTGTGTGAAGAAAGGTAACGGTGTTTTCCTCTTGCCTGCAGGATTCAGGATATTCGGCATTTTATTATCGATGCCCGCCCATCTCTGGCCTATACTCCATTTGTGCTGATGACCACCTTCCCCAGTGAAGAGCTGACAAATGAGGACAAAACCCTAAAAGATGCCAACCTGATGAATGCCGTGATAGTACAGAGGCTGAAATGAATGCCGTCTCCGTCAAACCTTCCGTTTGTGGAGTACTTGAACTGTTCAGACTTTCCATTAGTTAAACTCACTGGTTGTGATAAATTGGAGACAATGCTTTTAGACAAAACTGTTTACCCTTGAGGTTATTCATGTGCTCATTCGGTTACACAGCTTTCGGCGTGACTTTGTGATAAAAATTTAATTGCGCATTTGATTTATAATTTTTTTTTTGTTGCCGTTTTTAAGTGAAAACATTACACATTTGAAGTTCAAATTCACCATTATAAATTGATGCATCCCAACTAACTCTAATTCTCTGTGACTGCTATGTATAGGAGAAGGTGTACCTTGATAGAACATTGCATTCTAAAAATCAAACCAAATTTAAAACATACTATGTTTGTGAAATGGGTCCTGTACCAAGCATTGTTCATTTTGTACACTGCTGCATTGAATGAATAATCTGACAACAATGTTATTGTGAGTTTTATTTTCAACCTGGGTTATAACTTTCTTTGTAGAATGGTTTGCAGAAAAATGATCACCAATTTTTTTATTTTTGCCCCCTCTATGCCCATTGAGGTTTCACAATGGACTTCAGTTGCTGTTGACAATTAGAGAGATTGTCTTCATTTTTCCCCCCTTTTGTTGGTGGAGCTTTTTTCTGGTTAATCTAATTCAATTTATTAGATCATAAAATGAGTTTGTTTTTCAAAAATCCTCCTCAAGTAGACATTTAAGTTTCATTTTAGCAATGATTTGGGACTTAGAATTTCTTCCATTTTGACTGAAGACATTTTTATTTACTTTCTGTATGTGGACATTCACTAACCAGTGGAAAGAACCCAAGAACTGTATAACTCTTCTTTATCTCGAAAGCCTCACGTAGTAATCGGATATAGAATCGGAATCAAACCCCATCCGTTTTCTCCTTGAAGAGTAACGATGATGGAGATTGTGGACTCTTGAGTTTGGCATTATTGCCTCTTTAATAGAAAGTGCCTTTCTCTCTGACCAGATATATAATGGGCACTACAACAAGCCAAGATGGCTTTTTAAAAAAACAACCAGTTTACTTTCATGTAAGAAAAAAGATCCGATATACTGGAGAAACTCAGCGAGTCAGACAGCTTCTCTGGAGAACATAGACAGGTGATGATTTGGGTCTGGACCCTTCTTCAGGCTGCTTGTGGGGGGAGAGAACTGGAAGAGAGTGTGTGTGTGTGGGGGGGATTCAGGACAAAGCCTAGCTGAGGGAGTTTTTGACAGGCAGCTGGTTGGACAATGGCCAGAGATTAAAGGACAGATGGTGTGAGGCAGAAGTATTGGAGAATTGTGAAGCTAGAGGAAAGAATGTCGGTGGAGAGGGGAGAAATAGGTGGGAGTCCATGTAGGTCATAGGAGAGAGGTGCAGGAAAGAAAGGGGAGAGGGTTGGGTTTTTTTTTTTAGTTACCTAAAATTAGAGGATTCATTGGTAAATCAGCATCTGCAGTTTCTTGTGTTAAGATACTTTAACATTTTTTTTTCAATGGTAAAACATACCCCAGGGTACTATATGGAAGAAAACAGTGCTGAACAGAATAAAAGATAGGCACAAATGCTGGAGCAACTCAGCGGGGGGGGGACAGATGTTTCGGGTCAAGACCGTTCTCGACCCGAAACGTCACCCGTTCTTTCTCTCCAGAGATGCTGCCTGTCCCGCTAAGTTACTCCAGCATTTAGCGTCTATTTTTGGTTTAAACCAGCGTCTGCAGTTCCATCCTGAGCAGAATGGAGATGTGATGATCCCGGGGTTTTAAGAGAATTGTGGAAGATTTGTGGTGATGCCACGCCATTTGGAAAATGTAAGCAGATCACACCATTAAAATGATGATTTTCTGCCGGCTAGCCTGCTTGCAACTATTATTCTCTGCATCAGTAACATCCAAAGCAAAAGATTACCATTTTGAACAGTTCACACGTGTCAGTAGAACATCCACAATAGTGAACCCGAAGAATAATTTATGCCAAGATCTATCGTGACCCACTCCTCCATTTGGAAGAAATTAGTTTATATTTATTCGGGGTAGTTCTTCAAACTGAAGTTTTAGCTGCAATTTGTAGTTAATTTACCAAGAAAGTTTGTATGGTAAATGGCTCGCCGTAATTTAAACCAAGTTTGTGTTTTATAGGCTATTCACAGATGAGGATATTAAATGTTTACTTGTAATTCCCGTAGCTTTTAGAATTAGGAACCAAACAAGTACCCTTTTATCACAACAAAAAAATTATGGGGGGAGGAGATGGAGGGGGAGGGGGGGGGGGAGGCGGGAGTGATCATTTATCTGAAGTTTGATAAAGTTAGGAAAATCCAAAGCAACTTGTGGTTCATTGTTACTGGTGTTTTGATCTCAAACTTGACATAAGTTGAACAACCTTCAATTTGGTAAGGTTACACAAAAAAGCTGGAGAAACTCAGCAGGTGCAGCAGCATCTATGGAGCGAAGGAAATAGGCAACGTTTCGGGCCGAAACCCTTCTTCAATCTGAAGAAGGGTTTCGGCCCGAAACGTTGCCTATTTCCTTCGCTCCATAGATGCTGCTGCACCCACTGAGTTTCTCCAGCTTTTTTGTGTAACCTTCGATTCTCCAGCATCTGCAGTTCCCTCTTAAACACTTCAATTTGGTAATATTTGTCAAAGTGTACACTGCAACAGCAACATTAAGCCATAATGAACTTGTTCCGACGATCTACCGTAAGGCACACTGTTTACTAATTACCCCATGAATCTGAGTCTCGATTCATTTAACTTGATCTTTTTGCATGCTTTATTTATTAACAGCAGGTGCACACCAGAACCAACACTTGGCAATGCTCCAGAAATGTACGTACTATTGCGTGTTTAGAACATCTTTTCTCCATTAAGTGTTCTGTTCATATTGGGTAATCTTTGATATGTAACCTGGTACCATGATTCGAGTGGGTGGTATTTAGTTATTTAAAGGTAAAAGTGAGAAGTTGGTGTACCTTCAGGCAAGAGAATGAAAATACATATTCATTGTGTGTGCTTTTATACCAGACCTAATGTCTCCAAGTCACCAGTGGTTGCTAAAGTAGATCCAGCCCATTTTGTTGCCCAGTGTACTTTTTAACTATCGTTAATTCTGGATAAATAGGAAAGTTAGTCTTCGTTCAAGACATCATAACGTGCCATGTATCAACGTGTATTTCTCCGTGACATTGAATTAAACGTGCACTCTATTGAATCATGTCTTATATCAATAAATTAGATCATTCTTTCTTGGAAGTAACATTTTCAGATACACTGTATTCCGTAGGTTGTAGCACACTTAAGTGTGTATGTAGTTGTGAACAAACTGTTGACTTTGGACCTATAGGGGTGTCAGGGTTATGGGGAGAAAGCAGGAGAATAGGGTCGAGAGGGAAAGATAGATCGGCCATGATTGAATTGTGGAGTAGACTTGATGGGACAATTGGCCTAATTCTGTTCCTTTCATTTATGAACATGGTTCTTAAAGCTTTCCATCATGGATATTCCTTATTCGGAGCCAAGATTGGAATTGTAGCAGGAACAAGCTCATTGGGCCACCTACGATGGATGCTACAATCGGAATCGCACAACAAACTGCTAGAAGATCTTAGCGGATCAGGTGAAGAGATGGTCAATATTTCAGCTCGAGACCCTGCATCGAGAAGGGGGAGTGTGGTGGAGAGATGGCCAGAATAGAAGGCTGAGAGGGTGGGGCAAGGCAGTGGCTGGCAGGAGCTGGGTGAGGAGAGGAATGATGGGCAGATGGAACGGAATAGGGGAGATGTGGAGTTGGGAGACATCAGCTGGTGGGTGTAACGTAAAGATTAGATTAGATTCACTTTTAGTGTCATTGCACTTTTCAGTGCAACAAAATGGTTTAGATGGACCTTGTATGTGGGTTTGTCATAAACCAAATAATTGATCTGCCAACTATTCCACTTTTGTATCTTTAGTTGAGTGATGCAACATGGAAACAGGCCCTTTGGCCCGACGAGTCCATGCCAGCCATCGATCACCTGCTCACACTAGTCCTATGTTAGCCCACTCTCTCATCCGCTCCCTCCACATGGGTAATTTACAGAGGCCAATTAATCTACAAACGTCTGGGGAATGTGGGAAGAAACCGTGGGAATATGCTGGATAGTAAGTTCATTAGCAAATGACCTCCCGTGTAAGTGTTCACTTTAGAGATACAGCGCGGAAACTGGGCCTTTGGCACCAATCAGCAAACACTCTATTCACTAGCTATCTAGGGATAATTTACAATTTGAGAACACACCGAGCAATGCTTTGGTATGTTTATGATTCAATGATAATTTATTCTCACACGTACCTGGGCACAGTGAAATTCTTTGTTGTGCATACAATCTGGTAAAATGATCCAGCACACCTCACCTGGACAGTACACAAAGCATCGCCTGTTTCTGGCACTGACAAAGTTACACAATGTTAATCAAACAGTCTTCTGCAGGTAGTGGCGAACAAAGAGTGCTGCCACAAGTGACAGCAGACCCCGCCAAGCCCCCCCTATGTACAGGTGCCAATGTAAATACCATTTGTTATAAGCCATGCTGAAATGAGGGCGATGAAGGTTGGCTTTGTTGGGCAGCACAACAATCCATTAGCACCTTGCTACACCTCGGTTGCAACAGCCACCATTCATGACTATTCCATGTGGTTCCCCATGCAGGGATCACCTCACCTGTTCGGTACATCCACCACCATCTGTGGAACAGGTTACAAATCTCACTTTGACCATATGCAGTCATTTAGGTGTTTGACGGCTCTGGGCCTGTACTCACTGGAGTTTAGAAGGATGAGGGGGTAACCTCATTGAAACTTACCAAATAGTAAAAGGGCTGGATTGAGTAGAATGTGGAGAGGATGTTTCTACTAGTGGGAGAGTCTAGGACCAGAGGGCACAGACTCAGAATAAAAGGATGTACCTTTGGAAGTTCAGGTTCAAGTGAGTTTATTGTCATGTCCCTGTATAGGACAATGAAATTCTTGCTTTGCTTCAGCACACAGAACATAGTAGGCATTTACTACAAAGCAGATCAGTGTGTCCATATACCATAATATAAATATACACACACATGAATAAATAAACTGATGAAGTGCAAATAACAGAAAATGGGTTATTAATAATCAGAGTTTTGTCCGAGCCAGGTTTAATAGCCTGATGGCTGTGGGGAAGTAGCTATTCCTGAACCTGGTTGTTGCAGTCTTCAGGCTCCTGTACCTTCTAGGAGATGGGGAGGAATTTCTTTGGCGAGGTTGGTGAATCTGGAATTAATTGCCACGGTTGGTGGTGGAGGCCAAGTCACTGGGTAATTTTAAAGCGGAGATTGACGGGCTCTTGATTAGTAAGGGTGTCAAAAGTTATGAGGAGAAGGCTGGAGAATGGGGTTGAGGGGGAAAGATAGATCAGCCATGATCAAATGGCGGAGTAGATTCGATGGACTGAATGGCCTAATTCTGCTCCTATGACATGAAATTATGATTGCAGAACGGGAATGGAGGCAACTCGGACTTGACCCTGAGGCACAGTCTAAGGACACTGTTCATTTAGTATGATTACTTTAAATGGACATTGGGTCAAATAGTATTCGCTATTTGAGAATGCTTGAAATTTTGACCTTATGTTGCAGTGTTGACCACATTCCAGTTTACGGGTTTATATGAAACCCGCAGCCCCACTCCAGGGTAAAATGCCATATAGATTCTAGTGCAGAATAACTTAAAGATGACAGTGGTGCATAATCATCTTAAATGGCCCTCAGCGTCAATGCTTCGTTTTAGGGTTTAGATATAACTAATAGGTAAAATTGTGGAGTGCGTTGCAGTTATTCCTATGCATAACACCGTTAAAACACACCACTTTGGAAAAGTGGCAACCATAAGCAAAGACTGGTCATTTCTCCTTCTCTCTGTTCCCAGGTAAAAGGTACATGCACCACCATACTCATGGAAAGCCCCTTCACCTCTGTTGTCAGGCTTCTGAATGTCACTTCCACAAGCTAGGGTACTGACCATTTCACCTCCACCCAATTGTGGACGTTTGGACTTTGTATATGGAATGGATACACTACATGCTCAGTTCCATATAACCATGTAACAATTACAGCACGGAAACAGGCCATCTCGACCCTTCTAGTCCGTGCCTAACACGTATTCTCCCCTAGTCCCATATACCTGCGCTCAGACCATAACCCTCCATTCTTTTCCCGTCCATATAACTATCCAAGTTCAGTTTAGTTTATTGTCATGTCATTGGCAAGCTTGCGCTTGCGGTGAGACCAAGCGCAGGCTTGGCGATCGCTTCACCCAACACCTCCGCACAGTTCCCATTAACCGACCTGATCTCCCGGTGGCTCAGCACTTCAACTCCCCCTCCCATTCCGATCCAACCTTTTCTGTCCTGGGCCTCCTGCATAGCCAGAGTGAGTCCCACCGCAAATTGGAGGAGCAGCATCTCATATTTCGCTTGGGTAGTTTACACCCCAGTGGTATAAACATTGACTTCTCCAATTTCAGGTAATCCTTGCTTTCTCTCTCTTTCCCCTCCCCTTCCCAGCTCTCCCACAGCCTACTGTCGCTGCCTCTTCCTGCCAACCACCCCCCCCCCCCCACCCCGCCCCCACATCAGTCTGAAGAAGGGTCTAAACCCGAAATGTCACCTATTCCTTCGCTCCATAGATGCTGCTTCACCCGCTGTTTCTCCAGCATTTTTGTCTACCTTCGATTTTTCCAGCATTTGCAATTCTTTCTTAAATGATAGACTGAGGGTCACCAAAGAGGTAGATAGTAGCACAGTACTGCTCTCTGGTTGTGGTGGGATGATTTAGTTGCTTGATAACAGCTTAGAAGAAACTGCCCCTGAATTAGACTGGCAATAGGCGCAACTGTAGGCCATTCGGCCCTTTGAGCCAGCATCGCCACTCAATCTGATCATGGCTGATCATCCACAATCACTACCCTGTTCCTGCCTTCTCTCCGTATCCCTTAACTCCGCTTTCCCTAAGAGTCCTATCTGGCTCTCTCTTGAAAGCATCCAGAGAACCAGCCTCCACCGCCCTCTGGGGAAGAGAATTCCACACACACAACTCTCTGTGTGAAAACGTTTTTCCTCATCTCTGTCATAAATGGCTTACCACTTATTCTTTAACTATGGCCCCTGGTTCTGGACTCCCCCAACATTGGGAACATATTTCCTGCCTCTATCATGTCCAAACCATAAATAATCTTATACATTTCAATAAGATGCCCTCTCATCCTTCTAAATTCCAGAGTATACAAGCCCAGCTGCTCCAAACTATCAACATATGACAGTCCCGCCATCCCAGGAATTAACCTCTTGACCCACTGCACTCCCCCAATATCAAGAATGTCCTTCCTCAAGTTTGGAGACCAAAACTGCACACAATACTCCAGGTGTG